>NC_136262.1:104559581-104592081 GCF_964187855.1 Myxine glutinosa | reverse complement strand
ACACCTGGTCCTCCAGTGAGGAAATGTGCACTTTACACATTATTACCCAGATAGCAAAATGTATGAATTGAATCAGTGTTGAATCAGTGTTGAATCAGTGTTGAATCAGTGTTAGTTCAATATTAATTAAATTAGGCCTACACCTTGCTATCTGGGTAATCATTGTTCAATGTCTTTGCGACTTCCTGTCCAACACACACCCTTCACCTTTAGAATGAGGAGGAGCCATCACAACAATACCCAGGTACCCAGGTAGGATGATGGGAAACGAATGTTGTAATGTACATGGAATATTGCACCACCCATTTATCAGACATTACTACATGGTCTAAAAAAACACGAGGACATTTGCTCATCAGGTTCGAGTTGGTACACGTTCTTCAATCGTACGTTGTCTATGTAGTTTATCTCATTGGCATCATGTTCATGCGTCGACCATGACATGAGGGACGTGCTTGAGACTTATGGACCGGAATGCACAAAATGCCAGATCACGGTCTTGGAAGCTAGAGCAAGCTGAGCCAGATTAGTAAGCCGTGTGATCGGTTCGACCTTCATGTCCCACACAGGGGAACAGTCAAATCCCAGGCCATTTGGTAAATCTGCTCAGGGTGTAAGGAGGTTTAACTGTGTGTGTTTCATTGGCCCTGGGGATGAGGGATGACCATTACCGTCCTCAAGGTGGGAATTTATAGACATTTACAGCTTACTTTCATAATTCTGCAGTTATCATGACATGTACATCACATGGTGGCCGTTTCTAAATTACAATTAAAATTTATCCCCTTCATGATTCCCAGACTTATAACGTATGTGTATAGTATATATATATATATATATATATATATATAATTTCAAAACACACCTGGTCACTAGTGTGCCTCATTGACCGGGTCCTCAGCAGCTACACCTGGATGCGTACATACCCCTGGACTTCAACAACAAAACCGCCTCCACTTCCAGAATCCACAGCCCCTCATCCACTCACTCACACACCAAAAGTGTGCCTCACTCACCGGGTCCTCAGTCGAGGCATCAACCCGTTTCGATATATATATATATTGATATTGATGAATTGGAAGTGGAGTGGATATGACGTGGGCACGGTGGGCCAAATGACCACCTATATGGAATATTCTTGTACACTGGATAAACCAGGTGAGATACATGCCTTGAAAATCACCTTGATTTCAGCAAAACATCAGATGTCACCTTGAGGATGAGCGAGTTTATAGTTTATATATAATATTCATATAATTTTTTTTACACGTATATATATATATATACATATATATACATACACATACATACATATATTTACATATATATATGGAGTCAGGTGCTTAATAAATGTACCCGACGTAAAGAGATATTCGCTCACCTGGTGCACGGTAAGGTGAGCTCACGACGTCGTTACAGCATCCGTTTGTTTCGTCAGGTTGTGAAGTCCACGGTCCAAACCGCTCTCCTTTACCCCCCCCCTCCCCCTCCAAATAGGTGACTGGCCACCTGTATTATCTGACAAACTGGGATGCCGCTTCAGGAATATCGGTAGCGTCCTCGGAGAAAAGGTGGTCCGATGAACGGTAATATGGACGTCTCTCCGTGCTCCACCCGGAATATCGTCTTTCAGACACCTGCTCGCCGTAAACTCGACTTGCAAAGTGCGCCGTGAGACGCGGGAAATCTCCCGAGGGCAGTAGGAGAGTTTGCGGGAATGTGGGAGATCTGTAAGGGAGGGGAGGGGTCAGGGGTGGAATATAGGGGGTGGGGATGTGACTGCGCAAACGACGGGAAGGGGTCTCTGTGGGTTGTTGAGGTTGGGAAGATTCTTTTTCTTTTCTTTTTTTAAAGTAGCTTCTCATTCACAAAACATTCCTCCCCCAACTCAGCTCTCTTTAGCACCCTTGCTCTCTGTCTCCCTCCCTCCTAGCCTTTTAGGGTACAGCCCTCCCTCGAGTGACCCCTGCACCATTGTCCACTGCTGCCCTTTGTGTCTCACATTCCCTCGAGCTTAGCTGCACACTGGGTGCGGCGACCATACCTCTCGACGACCCGTTTGCCAGTCCTGTTCAAAGTCTTGCTCCCACTGCCAAAACCATTACTGTAGCTTTTTTTATTTATTATTTAAAGGAGTCAAACAGAGCACACTGCAGATTTCTGACATTTCTAGAAAACAATAAAAGTTCCACATGAGTGGCACACTAATGTGAGTTGAAAGACCTTGTCAAGAGAGGAATGCGTCTCATCCGGGGAACCGACAAGACTGGACAAGTCGTGACCACAAATGTCTGGATCCACAATGAGGGTTCCTTGTTCCCTCGGCCGGTGTTCATCCGTAACCTGCATTTCGGTTTCGATTGTCACAGGAAAGGAAGTCACTGATAGAGCAAACGAGTATCAGCCGAAAAAGGACTGCACATTAATTTCGCGGGAAACGACGGGAATTCAGGCACCATGACGACATTGGTTTTGTGGTTCCAAAAGTTTGGCCTTAAACTATATAACACCAAACTTCACAGCGATCCACCAAAACTCGGGTCTTGGGAGATAGTTGTCTTGTGTGTACTCCCAAACTTGTGGTTCTTTAATACCAAACGTGTGGTCCTTTAATACCAAACGTGTGGTCCTTTGATACCAAGCTTGTGGTCCTTTAATACCAAACGTGTGGTCCTTTGATACTAAACTTGTGGTCCTTTAATACCAAACGTGTGGTCCTTTAATACCAAACTTGTGATCCTTTAATACCAAACGTGTGGTCCTTTAATACCAAACGTGTGATCCTTTAATACCAAACTTGTGATCCTTTAATACCAAACGTGTGGTCCTTTAATACCAAACGTGTGATCCTTTAATACCAAACTTGTGATCCTTTAATACCAAACGTGTGATCCTTTAATACCAAACTTGTGATCCTTTAATACCAAACTTATGGTCCTTTGCCACCAAACTTGTGGTCCTTTAATACCAAACTTGTAGTCCTTTAATACCAAACTTGTGGTCCTTTAATACCAAACTTGTGATACTTTAATACCAAACTTGTGCTTCTTTGGTACCAAACTTGTGATCCTTTAATACCAAACTTGTGATCCTTTAATACCAAACTTGTGATCCTTTAATACAAAACTTGTGCTTCTTTGCTATACCAAACTTGTGATCCTTTAATTCCAAACTTGTGGTCCTTTGCTACCAAACTTGTGCTTCTTTGCTCTACCAAACTTGTGGTCCTTTGCTACCAAACTTGTGATCCTTTAATACCAAACTTGTGATCCTTTAATACCAAACTTGTGCTTCTTTGCTATACCAAACTTGTGATCCTTTAATTCCAAACTTGTGGTCCTTTGCTACCAAACTTGTGCTTCTTTGCTCTACCAAACTTGTGGTCCTTTGCTACCAAACTTGTGATCCTTTAATACCAAACTTGTGGTCCTTTAATACCAAACGTGTGATCCTTTAATACCAAACTTGTGATCCTTTAATACCAAACTTGTGATACTTTAATACCAAACTTGTGATCCTTTAATACCAAACGTGTGATCCTTTAATACCAAACTTGTGATCCTTTAATACCAAACGTGTGATCCTTTAATACCAAACTTGTGGTCCTTTAATACCAAACTTGTGATACTTTAATACCAAACTTGTGCTTCTTTGGTACCAAACTTGTGATCCTTTAATACCAAACTTGTGATCCTTTAATACCAAACTTGTGATCCTTTAATACAAAACTTGTGCTTCTTTGCTATACCAAACTTGTGATCCTTTAATTCCAAACTTGTGGTCCTTTGCTACCAAACTTGTGCTTCTTTGCTCTACCAAACTTGTGGTCCTTTGCTACCAAACTTGTGATCCTTTAATACCAAACTTGTGATCCTTTAATACCAAACTTGTGCTTCTTTGCGATACCAAACTTGTGATCCTTTAATTCCAAACTTGTGGTCCTTTGCTACCAAACTTGTGCTTCTTTGCTCTACCAAACTTGTGGTCCTTTGCTACCAAACTTGTGATCCTTTGATACCAAACTTGTGGTCCTTTAATACCAAACGTGTGATCCTTTAATACCAAACTTGTGATCCTTTAATACCAAACGTGTGGTCCTTTAATACCAAACGTGTGATCCTTTAATACCAAACTTGTGATCCTTTAATACCAAACGTGTGATCCTTTAATACCAAACTTGTGATCCTTTAATACCAAACTTATGGTCCTTTGCCACCAAACTTGTGGTCCTTTAATACCAAACTTGTAGTCCTTTAATACCAAACTTGTGGTCCTTTAATACCAAACTTGTGATACTTTAATACCAAACTTGTGCTTCTTTGGTACCAAACTTGTGATCCTTTAATACCAAACTTGTGATCCTTTAATACCAAACTTGTGATCCTTTAATACAAAACTTGTGCTTCTTTGCTATACCAAACTTGTGATCCTTTAATTCCAAACTTGTGGTCCTTTGCTACCAAACTTGTGCTTCTTTGCTCTACCAAACTTGTGGTCCTTTGCTACCAAACTTGTGATCCTTTAATACCAAACTTGTGATCCTTTAATACCAAACTTGTGCTTCTTTGCTATACCAAACTTGTGATCCTTTAATTCCAAACTTGTGGTCCTTTGCTACCAAACTTGTGCTTCTTTGCTCTACCAAACTTGTGGTCCTTTGCTACCAAACTTGTGATCCTTTAATACCAAACTTGTGATCCTTTAATACCAAAGTTGTGCTTCTTTGCTATACCAAACTTGTGATCCTTTAATGCCAAACTTGTGCTTCTTTGCTATAGCAAACTTGTGATCCTTTAATACCAAACTTGTGATCCTTTAATACCAAACTTGTGATCCTTTAATACCAAACTTGTGCTTCTTTGCTCTACCAAACTTGTGATCCTTTAATACCAAACTTGTGGTCCTTTGCTACCAAACTTGTGATCCTTTAATACCAAACTTATGGTCCTTTAATACCAAACTTATGGTCCTTTGCCACCAAACTTGTGGTCCTTTAATACCAAACTTGTGATCCTTTAATACCAAACTTATGGTCCTTTAATACCAAACTTATGGTCCTTTGCCACCAAACTTGTGATCCTTTAATACCAAACTTGTGATCCTTTAATACCAAACTTATGGTCCTTTAATACCAAACTTATGGTCCTTTGCCACCAAACTTGTGGTCCTTTGCTACCAAACTTGTGATCCTTTAATACCAAACTTATGGTCCTTTAATACCAAACTTATGGTCCTTTGCCACCAAACTTGTGATCCTTTAATACCAAACTTGTGATCCTTTAATACCAAACTTGTGCTTCTTTGCTCTACCAAACTTGTGATCCTTTATTACCAAACTTGTGATCCTTTAATACCAAACGTGTGATCCTTTAATACCAAACTTATGGTCCTTTAATACCAAACTTATGGTCCTTTGCCACCAAACTTGTGGTCCTTTAATACCAAACTTGTAGTCCTTTAATACCAAACTTGTGGTCCTTTAATACCAAACTTGTGATACTTTATTACCAAACTTGTGCTTCTTTGGTACCAAACTTGTGATCCTTTAATACCAAACTTGTGATCCTTTAATACCAAACTTGTGCTTCTTTGCTATACCAAACTTGTGATCCTTTAATTCCAAACTTGTGGTCCTTTGCTACCAAACTTGTGCTTCTTTGCTCTACCAAACTTGTGGTCCTTTGCTACCAAACTTGTGATCCTTTAATACCAAACTTGTGATTCTTTAATTCCAAAGTTGTGATCCTTTAATACCAAACTTATGCTTCTTTGCTATACCAAACTTGTGATCCTTTAATACCATACTTGTGGTCCTTTGCTACCAAACTTGTGATCCTTTAATACCAAACTTGTGATCCTTTAATACCAAAGTTGTGCTTCTTTGCTATACCAAACTTGTGATCCTTTAATGCCAAACTTGTGCTTCTTTGCTATACCAAACTTGTGATCCTTTAATACCAAACTTGTGATCCTTTAATACCAAACTTGTGATCCTTTAATACCAAACTTGTGCTTCTTTGCTCTACCAAACTTGTGATCCTTTAATACCAAACTTGTGGTCCTTTGCTACCAAACTTGTGATCCTTTAATACCAAACTTGTGATCCTTTAATACCAAAGTTGTGCTTCTTTGCTATACCAAACTTGTGATCCTTTAATACCAAACTTGTGCTTCTTTGCTCTACCAAACTTGTGATCCTTTATTACCAAACTTGTGATCCTTTAATACCAAACTTGTGGTCCTTTGCTACCAAACTTGTGATCCTTTAATACCAAACTTGTGATCCTTTAATACCAAAGTTGTGCTACTTTGCTATACCAAACTTGTGATCCTTTAATACCAAACTTGTGATCCTTTAATACCAAACTTGTGATCCTTTATTACCAAACTTGTGTTCCTTTGCTACCAAACTTGTGATCCTTTAATACCAAACTCGTGGACCTTTAATACCAAACTTGTAGTCCTTTAATACCAAACTTGTGATCCTTTAATACCAAACTTGTGATCCTTTATTACCAAACTTGTGGTCCTTTGCTACCAAACTTGTGATCCTTTAATACCAAACTTGTGGACCTTTAATACCAAACTTGTAGTCCTTTAATACCAAACTTGTGATCCTTCAATACCAAACTTGTGATCCTTTAATACCAAACTTGTGATCCTTTAATACCAAACTTGTGCTTCTTTGGTACCAAACTTGTGCTTCTTTGCTATACCAAACTTGTGATCCTTTAATACCAAACTTGTGCTTCTTTGCTATACCAAACTTGTGATCCTTTAATACCAAACTTGTGATCCTTTAATACCAAACTTGTGATCCTTTAATACCAAACTTGTGATCCTTTAATACCAAACTTGTGCTTCTTTGCTATACCAAACTTGTGATCCTTTAATACCTAACTTGTGATCCTTTAATACCAAACTTGTGCTTCTTTGCGATACCAAACTTGTGATCCTTTAATACCAAACTTGTGATCCTTTAATACCAAACTTGTGGTCCTTTGCTACCAAACTTGTAATCCTTTAATACCAAACTTGTGATCCTTTAATACCAAAGTTGTGCTTCTTTGCTATACCAAACTTGTGATCCTTTAATACCAAACTTGTGGACCTTTAATACCAAACTTGTAGTCCTTTAATACCAAACTTGTGATCCTTTAATACCAAACTTGTGATCCTTTAATACCAAAGTTGTGCTTCTTTGCTATACCAAACTTGTGATCCTTTAATACCAAACTTGTGATCCTTTATTACCAAACTTGTGTTCCTTTGCTACCAAACTTGTGATCCTTTAATACCAAACTTGTGGACCTTTAATACCAAACTTGTAGTCCTTTAATACCAAACTTGTGATCCTTTAATACCAAACTTGTGCTTCTTTGCTCTACCAAACTTGTGATCCTTTAATACCAAACTTGTGGTCCTTTGCTACCAAACTTGTAATCCTTTAATACCAAACTTGTGATCCTTTATTACCAAACTTGTGTTCCTTTGCTACCAAACTTGTGATCCTTTAATACCAAACTTGTGGACCTTTAATACCAAACTTGTAGTCCTTTAATACCAAACTTGTGATCCTTTAATACCAAACTTGTGCTTCTTTGCTCTACCAAACTTGTGATCCTTTAATACCAAACTTGTGGTCCTTTGCTACCAAACTTGTAATCCTTTAATACCAAACTTGTGATCCTTTATTACCAAACTTGTGTTCCTTTGCTACCAAACTTGTGATCCTTTAATACCAAACTTGTGGACCTTTAATACCAAACTTGTAGTCCTTTAATACCAAACTTGTGATCCTTTAATACCAAACTTGTGATCCTTTAATACCAAAGTTGTGCTTCTTTGCTATACCAAACTTGTGATCCTTTAATACCAAACTTGTGATCCTTTATTACCAAACTTGTGTTCCTTTGCTACCAAACTTGTGATCCTTTAATACCAAACTTGTGGACCTTTAATACCAAACTTGTAGTCCTTTAATACCAAACTTGTGATCCTTTAATACCAAACTTGTGATCCTTTATTACCAAACTTGTGGTCCTTTGCTACCAAACTTGTGATCCTTTAATACCAAACTTGTGATCCTTTATTACCAAACTTGTGGTCCTTTGCTACCAAACTTGGGATCCTTTAATACCAAAGTTGTGATCCTTTATTACCAAACTTGTGGTCCTTTGCTACCAAACTTGTGATCCTTTAATACCAAACTTGTGGACCTTTAATACCAAACTTGTAGTCCTTTAATACCAAACTTGTGATCCTTTAATACCAAACTTGTGCTTCTTTGCTATACCAAACTTGTGCTTCTTTGGTACCAAACTTATGCTTCTTTGCTATACCAAACTTGTGATCCTTTAATACCAAACTTGTGCTTCTTTGCTATACCAAACTTGTGATCCTTTAATACCAAACTTGTGATCCTTTAATACCAAACTTGTGATCCTTTAATACCAAACTTGTGATCCTTTAATACCAAACTTGTGATCCTTTAATACCAAACTTGTGATCCTTTAATACCAAACTTGTGATCCTTTAATACCAAACTTGTGATCCTTTAATACCAAAGTTGTGCTTCTTTGCTATACCAAACTTGTGATCCTTTAATACCAAACTTGTGATCCTTTAATACCAAACTTGTGATCCTTCAATACCAAACTTCTGCTTCTTTGGTACCAAACTTGTGGACAAAAGTGAGGCTGTCAATGTTTTTGACTATAGGTCAAATGGTCGAAGGTCAAGGTTCTCTCGTTTGTCTGGGCAATATCTCAGCCATTCTTTGAGCTAGGAAGATGAAATTTTGGTGAACAAGTGCTTTGGCCAAAAGTCTATATATATTTTTTTGAATAATCAATGAATTGATTAATTACTGAATTGTTATTGATTTATTAAATACTCGTTTATTTCCTTTCTCATCTGGACAATATATCAGGCACCTTTTGAGCTCGGAAGCTGATATTTGGACACGGCATTGACCAAGTGATTTGGCTCTAAAGAGTATTTTCTCTTCGTGATTAATCAATTAATCGATTAATTATTTAATTATTTGATTAATTATTTAATTTTCAAATTATTACAGATTCGGATGAAACTGTGGTGGTTTATTTATACAATTTAGTAATGGACGAAAAAAATAATTATTTTAAGATTATTATTTATTTATTTTAATTACATAATTAATAATTTGTTCAATCAATTATTGATTCTCTCGATTTTTGTCATACCTGTCAGGCTGCTGCCTGACACCTTCTTGTTTCTTTGTCTGCGAACAAGATATCTCAAAAAGTTGTGGACGGATTCGGACGAAACTGGGTGGACAGGTTGGATCTGAATACTGATCCGGATCAGAGAATTATTTAATTTTTCAATGATTCTTCACCATTTTGTGATAGGGCCAAAACGATATATATCGTGATATCTCCAAAGGTTGTTGACGACTTATAACAAAACGTGGTGGTTGGTTGGGTGACAATAACAAGCAGATTAGATTTTGTTTCAGGTCCGAATCCAGATCTGGCCTATCAGTGGAATACAAAACGTAAACTGTTGAACGTGGCGGAGGTATGGTCTCCACCGAGGGCCGTTCTAGTTGGTCCTGTGTTATCAAATTTAACTAGGTTAAAATAAATAAACCTTCTAACCATTAACACAAATCTTTGCAACAATTGACTTGGATTGGGGCAATGACGTGACGACCTGGTTATAATAAACAAGTTCCAGGTGACATTCACACGTGACGTTGTTTCGTTCTGATGGATGATGACGGTACAAGCCCAAGACCTGCATGTTGAAGAGATCAACACCTGCGTGGGTCAAACTGCAATGTCAACGGTCAACGAACAGCAAATTTCACTTCACGCTCCATCAGTCTTGCCTTGCTCCTGATGGCAGGGAATGCTTTTGGACCAAGATTCGGGTTTTTCCTTCCACTGTTTATGGTTTTATGGCATTCCAGACCACCATGGGGTGAGGAGACTCCAGGAGCTTGCAGGGTGCGATACTGATAACGTTTATCAACAACAAATTCAACCACTATCACAAACCAGGTTCTTTTCCCAGTCCGTACTTATCGTAAATCCTGATGTCATAACCATATTTGCCAACATTGTAAAGACAAAAATAGGGACGACGTGGGGTGGGCGGTAGAAAGGGTTCGGGGAGGATGGGTTTGGTGGAGCGATGGGTGGGTGTGCAGGGTGGATGGATCAATTGTCATGTGTGTGTGTGTGTGTGTGTGTGTGTGTGTGTGTGTGTGTGTGTGTGTGTGTGTGTGTGTGTGTGTGAGACGTGGAGGGATGTGGGAGAGTTTTGGTGGGAGTTGGAAGAGTGGGGGGAGGGGACGGTGGGGAGGGTGGGGAGCATGGATGTTGGTGGGGGCGCAGGCTAGGAGTGGATGTGGCAGGTGGATGGATATGGAAGGTGGATGGGTGTGGAGGATGGGTGGATGTGGAGGATGGATGGATGTGAAAGATGGATGGATGTGGAAGATGGGTGGATGTGGAAGCTGGATGGATGTGGAAGATGGGTGGATGTGCAGGATGGATGGATGTGGAAGATGGGTGGATGTGGAGGATGGATGGATGTGGAAGATGGATAGATGTGGAGGATGGATGGATGTGGAAGATGGATGGATGTGGAAGATGGATGGATGTGGAAGATGGATGGATGTGGAAGATGGATGGATGTGGAAGATGGATAGATGTGGAAGATGGATGGATGTGGAAGATGGGTGGATGTGGAGGATGGATGGATGTAGAAGATGGGTGGATGTGGAAGCTGAATGGAGTTGAAAGATGGGTTGATGTGAAAGATGGATGGATGTGGAAGATGGATGGATGTGGATGTGGAAGATGGGTGGATGTGGAGGATGGATGGATGTAGAAGATGGGTGGATGTGGAAGCTGAATGGAGTTGAAAGATGGGTTGATGTGAAAGATGGATGGATGTGGAAGATGGATAGATGTGGAGGATGGATGGATGTGGAAGATGGATGGATGTGGAAGATGGATGGATGTGGAAGATGGATGGATGTGGAGGATGGATGGATGTGGAAGATAGATGGATGTGGAAGATGGATGGATGTGGAAGATGAATGGATGTGGAAGATGGATGGATATGGAAGATGGATGGATGTGGAAGATGGGTGGATGCGGAAGGTGGATGGATGTGGAAGATGGGTGGATGTGGAAGATGGATGGATGTGGAAGATGGGTGGATGTGGAAGATCGGTGGATGTGGAAGGTGGATGGATATGGAAGATGGATGGATGTGGAAGATGGATGGATGTGGAAGATGGATGGATGTGGAAGGTGGATGGATATGGAAGATGGATGGATGTGGAAGATGGGTGGATGTGGAAGATGGATGGATGTGGAAGGTGGATGGATAAGTGTTGGTGGGAGTTGGAATGAGTTGGGGCGAGGGGGTGTTGATGTTGCACTGGGTGGATATGAGAGGACATGTGTGAGTGGAAGGTGAGGGGAGGGGTGCACGTGGAAGAGGGGGTATCCCCTGAAAAACAACTTAAACAACAACATCTGTATCGGTGAGAATCGCACCGAAAAGCAGTATTTTGTGTTCCATATGTCCAATAACAGAATGTTCAGGCTAATCAATTATAACCTGTCAGAATTGACTCCAGATGAGCATGGACATTTAAACAGGAAACTCCACAGTGGAACACAAAAAGTTGATAGTGGATTGTATACAACTTGTCGTGAACCATTGCACATGTGAGAAAATTCAAAATAATTCAACCACAAATCAAAGTAAACAACTTTCAAACCAAGTACGGATCAACAAGTGCTTTCCCCGGCCTAAACATCACACCCAAAGCCCCAGTGTCAATGGAACCTCACAATTACAATCATGCTAACCAACTACATCCTCATCAAACTACCAACACTTTCTGAAGTTCGAACTCATTTTACAGACAAGTCTTCTTCTTCTTCTTCTTCATCAACAGGCACAATCATTTCCCACGCTCTTGTGGTGTTAGCCGAGGAAAGGTTTTGGCCTAAGTCTTTCACGAACCGGCTGGCCACTGACGTTCGACGAAGTAGTTTTGGGCAGCAATTTGGTGTCTATCCAGGGTGCCGGCGATAGCTCGCTTACTCTTCGCGAAGGACACCGTGGGATCGTTAACGTCCACCAACTGATGATGGAACTTTTACAGAAAAGAGTAAAATTGAGAATTCTGATCGTTCGGATGGAACACGTCATAACGGACAACACATCGGGATGTCGCACCCAACTCGGGACAACTTGCATTTTAGTCTTGTCTACTTGTCTGTCCCGAAATAAGATTTGCGAAATAACAATCGTGTTCTCTCTCCATAAGGTCGATGGTTTTATAAAGGTCTTGAGACGGTTGTGTAACCTCGAGGGATGTGGAAAGGAAAGGCAACACTGATGAGTCATGGCGCACACAAGTTGCGCATACAATGAGGCCCAGCAAAGCCCTATTGTTCCTTCTTTCCTGAGCTCCCAGAAAGGAAACCCTCCTTGGAATTAGCTTAGTAATCTACCGTCCCATGTCTGATGAGCAAAAGAGGCTGACATGTACTTAGATTTTCACTTAGGTAAAAAATACCTAAGACACGGTATCATTATATCATTTGTAATATGACAATTGAAGGCTAGCAGGATGGTCTAGGCCTAGGGCCTCTAGGCCCTAGAGATGTGCACACTCACCTTTGAGCTATCTAGACTGTGTTTGAATGTCAGATGGATGATGAACATTAAACTCGGCGTTCCATCTGTCAGCATCAGTTGGTGGACGTTAAAGTGCCAACAGTGTCCTTCCTGAAGAGCAGTCGAGGTATCGCCAGCACCTGGCTAAATTTTAAATTGTATACCTTGAATACCACTAGGAAGGTAGTATACCTGCCGTGCGGCTGCTCTGGCAGCAGTGAACCTGTCTTCCCCTGCAAGGTATCAGAAAGAAGGTTGTGACAACTGGCAGGAGACAGAGCCATGTCCTACAAGCACATTTGTCATTTTGTCCTCGAAATCAACATTTGATTTGATCCACTGCCAAAGGCTTAGGCCTACACAGATGGTATCGACATCTGGAATGGCAGCCACAACTCACTTTGACCTCCTTGTGAGTATTTAAAACTTAAACTTGCTTCAGATCTCAAAATAGCAATTGCTCTTCAGCACAAAGGTTATGATTTGAATTTGGAACAGAGGAACCATTTCTGAACCAGCACGTTCTGTACTCCTCATCCTCCGCTCACTTTGCATTGTTAGCGAGAATGGCACACCTCCTTGGCCAATTTTCCACAAGGATTCAGAGTAGAAAGCATGACGTCTCCTGAAAGACCCTTGCAAAAATCTCCTGATTTCTCATGATAGAAATCTGATAAGAATCTCAAGAGACGTTTTTACAAGGGGAAACTGCCCACACTGATAGAATGTAGTCCACAAGTTGGGAAGGTAGTTTCCATAAACGATTTTGGTTTGCACATGTGATTCTATTAATGACAACACGGAACAGGATGATGGCATCTCTGACGGATGGCCAAGATGCTATAATCGTTTACATAGTGGATGTACAGGCCTTAGGCTTCATGCCTCACCACAAAGGCCTATGACAGCTATTGATGAAAACAAGAGTTGCACACCACAAAGGGGCTGAACACCATGTGCCATACAACACCTTCAGAAAACTGTATTCATCTTCTTTTGAGTGCACCACTTGGCTGCGGGCACCATCATGTGATGGGCGCGACTGTGCCACTGATGCAATGGCTCCTGTAGGTTAGGCCAGGATCACCATGGCAGCTCACCTCCTCTTCATGAAGGACACTGTGGAATCTTCAATGTCCACCAACTAATGCCGCCGATGGGACGCCCAGTTGAACTTCACACCATCTCTCAGCAAGTTAACCTGCATACACATGTGTGGCGGTTGTTGGTCAGGTCTGTCTTAACCTGCTCTGCGTAGTAGATATGGGTTCTGCAGGAGGACATTTTCCAACTTTTTGAGGTGTAATGCATCATTTTCAGGAGGACAACATACAGTACATCACTGTAAAGGGTGACCATGACTCTATGGAGTCCAGTGCAAGCCATACATCACCTTGTAGCGCCACATATACATCCGCGCTACAATAATTTACATAGTGGAAGTATAGGCCTTAGGCTTCATGCCTCACCTTCAGGCCGCTTCGGACAAATTAGCCCAGGTTTCTTAATACAGTGGTATCGTTTTCGTAATAATAATAACATAGTAAATATAATCGTAACTGCAATCCCTTTGGCGTTACTGCAAAGTTACTAGATTGAAGCGGTGTATGGTTGGTTCATTGTTGACTCGAAACATATTGAATAAACCAGTGTCTCAATGCAATGTCTTCACTTCCATGGTGACAGACAGTTTAGAGACTTCGAGTACTTCAAAATAATTTAATACTTACATTATTTGTTAACTGGTATCTCTACCCAGGTCATACTATCCTGTTAAACGAAAGTATCAAACAAGCCCGGCTACTCCGCTGTTAGACTTTCGGTCTTGTTTAATTAGAATAGTCACCATCAGAGATTTCATGTTCCAAAAGTATATTCAAGTTGTTTTTCAAATGAATGCATGAGGTTTCACACTTCATTATATTCGCAATAAACATCCGATGAAGGCTAAAATAATATGTACAATACTTGTCACTGTATCACAGCACAGGCAACAGGTTTCCTCAAATGCCACGAGGAGATGGATTGTGCTCGAGTGACGTTTCGCATCCAGTGCGTTTCCTGCAGCTGCCGTTGTCTGTGCATTCACCGGTTGCCTGCGCACGGAGGCTGGAGGTGAGGAGGGGGAGAGACCAGAAAGTCGGGGAAGGAAGGAGGAGGAGGTGCCAGGAGGAAGGGAAGAACAGAAGGAGGAAAAGAGAAGACAACAGAGAAACAGAGAGACAAACACAGCTGTGCAGAAAGATAATTAATGTATGAACAGTGTGGTGTTCCGCAGGTGTTCCTGAGTGCCAGACGGCCTCCGAGTGTGGATGCAATTTAAGGTAGTATACAATTACAATCAATTACAATTACAATACTAGAATGGCACTCAGTAGAGAGCATACCTCCGCCTGGTTGGCCATATCATTCAATGGTGAAGAATCACTTTAAAAATTATTTTAACAATACAAATTGTTAAAATTAGGGGGGGGTAACAATACAAATTAATCAAGATAGATATTCATTCAAAAAATCAAGTACTTGGGATCAATTAATTTACTACACGACAGTATCTATTTTATATTAAAAGCACTTTTCACTGATTCAGACGGTGAGTTCAATTGTTGAAGACGTCGGTATGTACAGCATGCAGCGTTTGTGGATAAGTAGACATTTCTGGCTCCACTTTATGGCGAAATGATCTCATTAATGATCACATCGTGCTCATGCACAGGGACCCCAGGGTACAGCATCTCAAGGAAAGCAAGGCCAATGGTATAGGGTCCAGAACACTCGGGAGAGCTAGTGTGGAGGGCGTCCGGAAATGGGATGCGGCAGCGATGAAGAAATGTGTCGTAGTATCCTTTACCTCGACCCAGACGGTTACCTTGAGAATCAAAAGCCAATCCCGGAACGAGAACCAGGTCTAGACCACCTGCGGAAAGTGCGGTCCAATTCATTCCGAAGCATGAACAAACAAATTTCTCCATCTCTGTTGTATTCAAATAAGCTTTTGGATGACGTGTGACGGTCACCTGTCTGCATTGCATCCTCACGATCGGTTTCCACCATTGCCGGTTGCTGGATGTTCCATTTTGTGCGAGGAAGACCAAGAACATCCTCCATGGATGAGACCTGCAGCGGAGCAAATAAACAACCCTGACGGTGCACAAATAATTATGTGTGTAACAAAATGTGGTGGACACAACGCATTCATTCCAAAGGATAAAAGCTGCCTTCTTTGGATGAAAAGATTCATACAAGGGTAGACATCCATCAACTCGAATAACCATACGTGAATCAAAACCAAACTAAATGGTATTCATAGAATACTTACCTTGCGCAGTCAACTTGTTACGAGCCAACTCTTCTGTTTTTGAACATTTTTCTTTGATCCAATATGGCTGCCAGACCACGTGAGCGATGACATCATAAAATTAATATTCTCTAATATAATTGTTGCATAGAACACGCTCAATACATTTCAAACTGATCAGACTAAGCGTTGTCCCTGTCTAATTATGACGTCATAATTACGGCACCAATGACGTCATCATTAACAACACCGACAGTCACGTGAAAAAGTAAGTACACCCCATGTAAAGTTTTGACTTTTTCAACATATTTCAACATACAGCTATTTGATCTTCATTTCAACAATATTGAAAGATAAAGGTGATATAATATAACAAATATCATGAAACATTTACATTTTGTAGTCCATTGCATAATTTAAATAAACATCAATGCAAATTTCGCATGTGGAAAAAGTAAGTACACCCTTGGCTCTTATAGGTGGTATTGCCCCCTTTGGCGGAAACAACCTCAAGTCGGCGTTTCTTATAACTGTCTACCAATCTCTGACATCGACTGGGAGAAATTTTTGCCCACTCCTCCATGCAGCATTCTTTCAGCTGTGCGATGTTTGAGGGGTTTCTTGAATGCACAGCTCGTTTCAAATCCCCCCACAACATCTCGATGGGATTTAGATCCAGGCTTTGACTTGGCCGTTCCAGAACCCTCCATTTCTTTCTTTTCAGCCATTCCTTGGTGGATTTACTGGTATGTTTAGGGTCATTGTCATGTTGCAAGGTCCACCTTCGGTTGAGCTTCAACTTTCTGACAGATGGCCTCACATTATCCTCCAGCACCCTCTGGTACAATGAAGAATTCATCGTGGATTTTATGATGGTGAGCTGCCCAGGCCCTGATGCAGCAAAGCTGCCCCAAACCATAATATTTCCACCACCATGCTTTACAGTTGGTATCAGGTTCTTGTGCTCAAATGCTGTCTTTGGTTTTTGCCAAACATGTCTTCTGGTACTGTGGCCAAATAGCTCTACCTTTGACTCATCTGTCCAGAGCACATTGTTCCAGAAGTGCTGGTCTTTGCCTAGGTGTTCATTGGCAAACTTTAGTCTTGCCCTGATGTTCTTTCTGGACAGCAAAGGTTTCCTCATGGCACACCTCCCATGTAGATCAAATTTGTGCAGCCTCTTTCTAATGGTAGACTCGTGCACTTTGTCATCAACAGTGGCAAGAGCTACCTGTAGGTCCCGTGATGACATTCTGGGGTTCTTAGAAACTTCTTTCAGCATCTTTCGGTCTGCTCTCGGGCTGAACTTGCTGGGGCGGCCTGGCCTGAACAAGTTGGCAGTTGTTTCGAATCTTCTCCACTTGTAGATGATCTTCCGGACAGTCGAATGATTGATTTCAAATTGTTTGGAGATCTTTTTAAATCCCTTCCCAGACTCGTAGGCATCTATAACCTTCTTTCTGAAGGCCTCAAAGAGCTCTTTTGATCTAGGCATGGTGACGCTGCACACTTCAACAACAAAGAGCAAACCAAACTAAATGTCTGAGATTTAAATAAGACAGGTTCCTCCAAGATCCTCTCTAACGATGTTGTAATCATTTGCACCTGAGCTGGTGCACCTGATTCTAATTTTATGTATTTGAAGTAGTGATAAATGTAGGGGTGTACTTACTTTTTCCACATGCGAAATTTGCATTTATGTTTATTTAAATTATACAATGGACTACAAAATGTAAATGTTTCATGATATTTGTTATATTATATCACCTTTATCTATCAATATTGTTGAAATGAAGATTAAATAGCTGTATGTTGAAATATGTTGAAAAAGTCAAAACTTTACATGGGGTGTACTTACTTTTTCATGTAACTGTATTCGCCAATGGAGTTCTTTACAATGAGCCATGTTTAATTTTTTTCCATGCAGCGGTTTTGTTGATTTTGAGGTGCAACATTTTTCGGTTTTTCCAATATGGCGCCTGTACCACATGACCTATGACGTCATGATTGTCATTAAAATATTCTAAAGGAGGAGGCGCTCCTATGGTGAAAATTTCGTGTCCATCAGACCAACAGTTGCTGAAATTTAAAAAAAATAATGATCGGATAAGTGTTGTATTTGTCTAATTATGACGTCATAACGAAGGCATCGATGACATCATCATTAACATATCTTATTCCCCATGGGGAGTAGTTGACAATGAGCCAGGTCCCAATTTTTCAGAGATATAGAGGTGCGAAGTTTTTCCAAGATGGCGCACGTACCACCTGACATTTGACGTCATAATATTCACTAAAATATTATACAGGAGGAGGCCCTGCTATGGTGAAAATTTCATGTCAATCGGACCAACGGTTGCCGAGAAAGTGAATTTTTAAAATGCAGACACATACGGCACACGTACGTACGTACGTAGCTGAATGCTTAACCCCGCTTTTCGCTTCGCGAGCGCAGGGTAAAAAACGAACAGAGCCGTGGAGACCATAAAGTAGTGGAGATAAAGGGAAATGTGAATGATAATTCGGTAATGAGACATAACGTGATGGAGGTTGGGGGTCGTTGGGTAAGTAGATATCATGGGTGGTGGTAAGAGGGGGCAGCAATGGGCAGCTGCCTTGAAGCAATAGAGGGAACAGTGGGAATGAACAGGTGGAGGGAGACGGTTGCACAGGACGGAAAGAGAGAAAAGAGTGGAGGTGAGCTAGACAGTCTTGAAGTGGGGACGTTGACCAGGAGGGGGTTACTGAAAAATGTGCGTGGCCCAGAAAAAAAACTGTGCAGAGGCAGACAAGCAGACAGGTGGAGATGAGATCGGGAATATTAAGAGACCAGCAACCTGGCTGTGATGGCTTGGAGACAGGCCCAATTATCCTACTGTACCTGTGGTTTATCCACACCAGATTTGTACCCTCGCCCGAGGAGAGGGTATTGCATTTGAGTCAGTTTGTTACTTGGCAAAAAATTTTTGACAAGCATGTTGATCACTCGGGTTTGTGTGTTTGTTTGTCCACTCACTTATACTTGACTACAGGTCGCAATTTGAAACCGATATTCACGAAACTTCATCAAATGGTAGAGCTTGTGGTCCGACAAAATCCTATTTCTTTTTGAGGTCATAAGGTCAACAAAGGCCACTTTTCTCAAATTTCTAAAATCCTCAATTTTCATCCGATTGACTTTAAATTTGAATCGGATTTTCATATCAGCTAACTGAATTCAACCACTAACTATTTTTGAGATCAGCATAGGCCAAAACGTCAACCTAGGGCAAAGGTCAACAACCTTTTCAAATACCTAAAATCCTCAATTTTCATCGGATTACCTTGAAATATGAATAAGATTTGCATATCACCTTACTGAAACCAACCACCAACTATTTTTGAGGTCAACATAGTCCAAAAGGTCAACAACGGCCGAATTTCTAAAACTAGTGAGGTCCCCGTGCTACGCACGGGTGGGAGGCCATAAGCAAACAGAGAATGCAGAAACGACGAATGCTAAAGCATGAAACCAATAAGTTCCATATTCCTGTAGCACCTTCAGTCGCACGTCAGACATGGACAGAAAGTTCATGAAGGACTTCCATGAAAAACGTACCCGTTCGCAAACAAACAGGTACGTGTGTTCCATTCTCAGTCAATGGCGAATCTGCATATGGCGATCCGCGAATTTCACATTTAGAATGTAAAACCGTCACTGCATTTCATCATTCACTTGAACTCGATATCTCGTTTTTCATTCCAAACAGCATAACTCCAATCACAAATACACATTAATATAATAAACTTTTAACAACATTCATGACATAAACAAATATTTAAATCCTGATGTGAAGTTCCGTACGGGTGGGTGAATACAATTACGAATTCAAAATCGTAATTGTATTCACTCAATTCCAATCATCCATTGATACTTTAACAAAACTATTAACACGATTAACGTTTAACGATTAAACATTACAATTGAATGACGGTTGTATTGGGGTATTATCAAACCCGCGCATTGCCGTAATCTGTCCACTTCCGCATTTGCGGTTGGTTCGTAATTCTCATCAAAATCTAAACAGTATTTGTAGAATTTCAATAAAAGCCACATCACTGTTCATATCGGTAAATATTATTCCATCGTGTTTGGAAAAACTGGAAAATTGGAAAATTGGGAAAAAATTGGAAAAACAATATAGCCTATTTTACTGCAAGGGGTCCCAAGAATACCCACCCTAAATATTGTTGCAATCGGTTCAGCCATTTTTGCAGTACCTTCAAACGGACAGACGGACATTTGGTGAATTATAGTAAGATTGTCAATTTTCATCTGATTAACTTAAACTTTGAAGACTATTTGCATATCAGGTCACTGAATTCAACCACTAATGATTTTTGAGGTCAAAATGATGCTCTACTGAGTGCCATTCGACTTCGTTCTGTTTTGCCAAGTCTCACTATATGAGTGATTTTTCATGTCTGTCTGTCTGTTTGTTTGTTTGTCCACACAGAATAAATATGATTTTCTCTGTAACCGTTGGTCCGATTGACAGGAAATTTTCACCATAGGTGCAACTCCACCTGTATAATTTTTTTAATGATAATTATGACGTCATGGATCACGTGGTATGGGCGTCATCTTGGAAAAAAAACGAAAAACTTTGCACCTCCATATCTCCGAAAGTGCTGCATAGAAAAAACTTAGACATGGCTCATTGTAAAGAACTCTCCAAGGGGAATAAAATATGTTAATGATGATGTCATAGGTGCCTCCATTATGACGTCATAATTCGACAAGTACAAAACTTCATCTGATCAAGATGTAATTTCTTGAGCATCATCTAGATTCTAGGGATAAATTGGTAGAGAAAAAAATAATGATGACGTCATCAGTCACGTGGTTCGGCCGCCATATTTGTTTTAACACGAAGGCCTTTTAAAAACCACTGAAAACATGTCCTGGTGAGGGTCTGCAATCTCTGATTGCTCTTTCTAGTTATAAAATGCAATTTTGAGAATCAATCATTTTTGGCCAGAGACTGCCTGGGGGGTACTCCATCCTCCACCGAGAAGACAAGAGGCGTTACTCTTCCACTTCATTAACCTATGATTGAATGACTTATTTATCTCATGAAACTAACTTCTTCTTTCAATTCCTTTCCTTAAACTAACTTCCTCTTTCAATGGAATCCTTTCATCTCCTCTCCCTGTTAAGGCTGGGATGCCCCAAGGCAGTGTTCTGGGCCCAGTCCTGTTCCTAATCTTCATGAATGATCTTTTTGATTCTCTGGGAAATATTTGCTGATGACACCACCCTCGACCGTGGCATCGCTCACCTTTAAGATAGGCAGGCAACAACCTCTTCCCTCTGTGCAGACCTTGATATAATCACAAGCTGGTCAAATACTTGGAATATGTCTTCCAATCCTGACAAATCTCACACTCACTCTGTCTCTCGGAAAGGACCGTCTGGTGAACCCTCCCATCTAATTCCTTAACAACCCTTTTCGAAGTGGTTCAGTCACAGAAACTTTTGGGCCTCACCATCTGCCATGAACTCTCTTGGGCAAACCACATATCTAAGTTGGCCTCCAAAACGATTAACTGCCTAATATTCCATCATGCAAAGTCTTTCCTTGGCAAATCTAAACTTTTATCTACATACAAAACCTTCATCCTCAGCTTGATAGAGCAGCACTGCTCTCCCCTTTGGTTTGGTGCCCCTGCCTCACACCTTGCTCAGCTTGATGCCGTGGAAACCCAGACCCACAAAATCATTAGAATCTCTCACGATGAAACTGAGTCTATGGGCCTATCACTTTCCCATCGCAGACAAGTTGTGGTCTCTTTGTCTTCTACCGCCTCCTTGCTGGTCTTGTCCTCTCTGCTCTTTCAGAGCTTTGCCCCACCTCCTGCCCCCCTGGCTTCTGCGGTGCGCACATGGTCCACCATCAACCCCCTTTTTGGTTAAACTACCCAAATCAAGAAAAGCCCTGCTCACCTCTACTCATTCGTTGCACTTTTTCTCGCCTATGGAACCAACTGAGCGTTTGCTTCTAAATCCATTGTTTCCACCCCCATGTGTCCACTCCTACCACCTCATTCCTCCCTACACCCCTTATTTGTCCAAGACTCCCTCTATTTTGTCCTTCAACTCTGCTGTTGGTGTTTCCCCTCTCTTTCCTGTTCCTTTTGTCCGATTGCTCCTGACCCGTTTAGTGTTCTAGCTCTTACACGATCCTTGACTCTGTATGAAAAAAAACATTTTCACTTTATATATATATATATATAAATATAATTATGTATAGACAGTTGTGGCCAAAAATATTGGCACCCTTGCACTTTTTTCAAATAATGCACCATTTCTTGCAGAAAATTGTTGAAATTAAACAATGCTTTGATATCCACATATGTATTTCTTTGGATTGCAGTGCAACAAATAAAAAAAGCTGGAAAAACTACTAAATCTTAGCTTATTCCACACAGAAATCCTAAAATGACCCGGACAATATTATTGGCACCTTTTAGAAGTTAGAAATAATTAGATTTCCAGCAGGTGATTCTCCTTTACTTTGGAATTGAACTTACTTGTGGTGAGTTGCAGGTGCCTGCAATATAAAATCACTCATTTAACCAGTTTGAAGAGAGAAAAGGAGTCATTCTGCTGTTTTGTGTCACTGTGTGTACCGCAATGAGCATAGAGAAAAGAAAGAAAACCAGAGAATTGTCTGAGGAGGTCAGACACAAGATTGTAGCCAAGCATGGACAACCTCAAAGCTACAAGTCCATCTCCAGAGACATTGATGTTCTTGTTTGCACCATACGCAATGCTATCAGGAAGTTTAAGGCCCATGGCACTGTAGCCAACCTCACTGGATGTGGCCATAAGAGAAAACTTGATCAAAGATTGCAGTGAAGGTTTGTTCAAATGGTGGAGAAAGCACCTCAATCAACTGCCAAACTGATTCAATGCGAACTTCAGACACAAGGTACAACAGTTTCAACTCTCACAATCTATTGCCAACTCAATGAAAGGACACCCAGGAGGACCACACTGCTGCTGAGAGAGAGACATAAGAAAGTCTGACTGGAGTTTTCCAAAACACACCTGGACAAGCCAAAATCCTTCTGGGAGAATGTCCTGTGGACAGATGAGACCAAATTAGAGCCTTTTGGTAAAGCACATCATCTCTATGTTTACAGAAAACAAAATGAAGCCTTCAAAGAAAAGAACACCTTCCCTACAGTCAAACATGGAGGAGGTTCAGTGATGTTTTGGGGTTGCTGTGCTGCCTCTGACACTGGGTGCCTTGAATGTGTGCACGGCATCATGAAATCAGGAGATTACCAAGGCATTTTGGAGCGCAATGTTCAACCCAGTGTCAGAAAGCTGGGTCTCCGTTGAAGGTCATGGGTCTTGCAGCAGGACAATGACCCCAAACACACTTCAAAAAGCACCCAGGAATGGTTCAAGACAAAACGCTGGACTGTTCTGAAGTAGCCAGCAATGACTCCAGATCTAAATCCCATTGAACACCTGTGGGGAGATCTGAAAACAGCAGTTGGGAGAAGGCGTCCTTCAAATCTGGGAGAACTGGAGCAGTTTGCACAAAAAGAATGGGACAAACTGCCAGTAGAGAGGTGGAGGAAGCTCATTCATGGCTATAGGAAGCGCGTGACTACAGTTATTTTATCCTAAGGATGTGCTACCAAATACCAAGTCTAGGGTGTCAATAATTTTGTCAATGCAATTTCTTTTTATTTTCTGATTTAAAAAGATATATTAAGTTCTGAATCAAAAACAAAGGTTCTGTAATATTAACAGTGAAAAAAAAGAATTGTGGAGACCAAATACTTTTGTCAGTTTCAACTTATTTTCAGAGAAAATTGTGAGTTATTTGAAAAAAGTGCAAGGGTGCCAATATTTTTGGACACGACTGTATATATTCAAACCAGTCCAACAGGATAGTGCAGATTATCTTTGTTTGAGCTGTCTCGTCTGGATTCCGTTTCTGACCCGACTATGAACTGTCGGATTTGTTCTTCGCAGGCTGCAGGTGTTGCATCTCGAAGTGCCCGGGATCTTGTATATATCTTGTAATATATCTATTGGATGGGAGTTTTCACGAAGAGTAGGCGAGTTTTCCCAGCACCGTGAACAAATTCCAAATTCCTGCCTAAACTGTGGGCAGCAAGTAATCTGGTCTTCTCGGATGGTGCTCGGCACCAGGATAAACTGCCAGCTATCTCAGAGTTTGGCCATTGTGTGGGCTCAGGCTCCTACATGATAAACAAATTCACGCTCCTAGTTGCTCACGTCACGTGTGAACAGCTGTCTTCGGCTACCAAGGGTAAACCAACCTATCTACCTTGGCAAACCAACCCTTCCTTACCGTTAACATCTGACAACATGCACATCCCTTTTGTAATTAACTTGCATATAGGTCATTCCACAGCAAATGAATACCGAATGTGTGACAGTTTTTACTAAAAGTTCAAAGCTTCAGTTTTTTAAATTGCATCAAATTGACCCTTTTTTGAGATATTACAAAGCAGAAAATAAAAACACTTGCATTCATTACTGTCCATCCCTTTGGTGTCGGATGGGAATACAAATTGTCATTTTTATCCGTTATGGATGTAAAAGATACATTAATTGGGGTAATTGGGTAATTGGGTAATTGGGGTAATTAATTGGGGTAAAGCTCGTAATTGGGGTTAAGTAAACTGCATAGATAAGCTAACGATTCACTGTGTGACTGCTTCTTCCATCCATTGCTTGTAAATAACTTTGATCGCTCCTTCTTTTTGCTTGTGTGTATAATAAATCCTATTATTCCTCCGTACTCTGTCTTCTTCTCTCTTCCTTCTCTTTCGGTCGCTTTAGAGGTTTCCAAATTGAATATCTGTGGCGCGATCTGGTCAACGTTGGGGGAGTCGGGCCAATCGGGGATCCTGTAACGGTCGCGGTTGACCATCCGCTCGGCCCAAAGTAACATCTTGTCCGCGACCCGTGTTTATGGATTTATGGATGTAAAAGGTGTTTATGGATGTAAAAGATAGACAAAGAACGTTGCATTGTGGGCATTACTTGGAATCCACTGCAAGCAGGAACATACCATGTAGCTCAAAGGTGAGCACACGACCAACTGAACTATCTTGCCATCGCTTAGCCTGTAATACTTAAAGGACTTGTGTGGAGGCCTCCCATCCAGGACATTGGGAATAGCTGTGTCCGTAATAAACAATCCTGCACCATTATTAAGCAGTCCCCATATCAGTCTCACTATTATGGTCCTGGAGGGAAGCATTAAGTGTTTAATCTTGGTGCCCAAGTAATCCCGCTTTCTTGAAGGATAATTTTCCAATTATTACTTGCAAAATCGAAGATTTTTCAAGTATATTGGTCGGTTGCGTTTGTGGTTCTGTCTGTTTGTCTGCCTGTCTGTCTGTTTGTCACTAGCCTACAGGTCACAATTCAAAACCGATCGTCACGAAACTTCACCAAGTTGTATAGGTCGTCCCAATCGAGAGGCTTAATATATTTTGAGGTCAAAGGTCAAAGGTCATCTGGAGGTCACATTTCTAAAATCACCATTTTAAATCCGATTGACTTGAAAATTGAATAGCATTTGTACATTGAGTCACTAAATTAGGAAATGAAGTATTTTTGAGGTCAAAAGGTCAAAGGTCAACTCAAGGTCAAACTTCCACAATCATCACTTTACATCTGAAAAACCGTCAATTTTCATCCGATTTACTTGAAAATTGAACAACATTTGCATATCGAGTCACTAAATTGGGAAACATACTATTTTTGAGGTCAAAATGTCAAACGTCAACTCAAGGTCAAACTTCCACAATCATCACTTTACATCTGAAAAACCGTCAATTTTCATCCGATTTACTTGAAAATTGAACAACATTTGCATATTGCCTCACTGAATTGGGAAACCAACTATGTTTGAGGGCAAAAGGTCAAAGGTCAACTGAAGGTCAAACTTCCAAAATCATAAATGTTCATCTGAAAAAACCCGTCAATTTTCATCTGATCGACTTGGAAATTGAAAAGCATTTGAAAATTGTGTCACGAAATAGGAAAGCCAACTATTTTTGAGGTCAAAAGGTCAAAGGTCAACTCTAGGTCAAACTTCCAAAATCATTCATTTTCATCTGAAAACCCATCAATTTTCATCCGATTGACTTGAAAATAGAACAGCATTTGTGTATTGCCTCACTGAATTGGGAAACCAACTATTTTTGAGGTCAAAAGGTCAAAGGTCAACTCTAGGTCAAACTTCCAAAATCATTCATTTTCATCTGAAAACCCATCAATTTTCATCCGATTGACTTGAAAATAGAACAGCATTTGTGTATTGCCTCACTGAATTGGGAAACCAACTATTTTTGAGGTCAAAAGGTCAAAGGTCAACTCAAGATCAAATTTTCAAAATCATCAATTTTCATCTGAAAAGCTGTCAATTTTCAACCGATTGACTTGAAAATTGAACAGCATCTGCATATCGAGTCACTAAATTGGGAAACATACTATTTTTGAGGTCAAAAGGTCAAAGGTCAACTCAAGGTCAAACTTCCACAATAATCACTTTACATCTGAAAAACTGTCAATTTTCATCCGATTTACTTGAAAATTGAACATTTGCATATTGCCTCACTGAATTGGGAAACCAACTATTTTTGAGGTCAAAAGGTCAACTGAAGGTCAAACTTCCAAAATCATAAATTTCCATCTGAAAAAAAACGTCAATTTTCATCTGATCGACTTGGAAATTGAACAGCATTTGTGTATTGCCTCACTGAATTGGGAAACCAACTATTGAGGTCAAAAGATCAAAGGTCAACTCAAGGTCAAACTTCTAAAATCATCATTTTTCATCTGAAAAATCGTCACTTTTCATCCTGTTGACCCGAGCTTTGATCAAGATCGTAAATTTTAATCTTCATGAAATGGACAATTTGCTGTGTCAATGGGAACTTTTGGGGGGGCGGATTTTGCAAGTATCATGCTCCGCATGATGTCTTCTTGTTTATTCTTTAGTTATTTGATTTTTCGATTTTCCAAAAAGAAAATTTCAATTGTCAATGATTTTTCTTCCAATATCAATTATTTAAATATTTTCAATGTTGTTATTTAATTTTTGGATTGTTTTTTTAAAAATTATTTAATTCCCCTATTTTTTTTTTTTTTTTTTTATGGTTTCCAGAGGGCAGCATCAGTCTTGGTGTCCATGTCTTGTTTTTTGTCTTGGTGTCCATGGTGTCACTTTTTGAAAAAAACAAACATTTTCTTTCATTATGAGGAAGAATTTCAAGTGTTACCAATTGGCTGGTATTACTATAGTTGGCTCTACTGGGAACCATTTCCAGTTTAATGTTTATGTCACTGTTTCATATTCCAGGTTGATGAAAACATGACATCTTCCATATGAAAGCTGAACAGGAAAGTTGGGCCAATCTCTCAAACTGGTTCAAAGTTTTTTTTGTTGTCTTTTCTAATACGGATGGTGACTATACCATGCTAATAGTTGTTACTGATGTTGCAACTGTATGGGCGTTTCTACAAATGGATGTATTTCTCAATGACAATTTTTAGCTTATCTGGAATTGGAATTCAAGAAAAAGTATTGTCATTGTGCACCATCCGTCCATCTGTCCATCCATGCGTCCGTCTCCTATTTCGACTTCTCCGGCCAAACAGCTGCGCCTATCTGGCTTGAATTTGGCAGCAAGGTTCCGCTCTTGACTGGCAACGGGGATTGCAAAGATCATTTTGGTCACGTGACTTTAAGTAGATCAAAATGGCAGACTAAGTAAACTCCTTCAATAATCTTCCTCAAACCCACCAGTCAGAATGCTGCAAAATTTGGTTTACAACATTAAGACAGGGTCCTGATGTTAAACTGTGGAGGCCATGCCGATCACATGACTGGAAGTGTGTCAAAATGACCGACTTAGTCAATTTTTTGGGAAAATCGTGTAAATGCCTTCAAAAATCTTCTTCATACCCACGAGTCAGAATGCTACCAAATTTTGGTTACAACATTAGTCCGATACGCTACAGGTCCAGTGGTCCTATTTTTGCATAGAACGAGCATATTGTTGCTGCTACTGCATTGTAACCATAACTTGAGGTCGTTTGCATCCACAAATCTCTGAAATGTTCAGCTCTGACAATATCTTTTGTCAAGGAGGAAAGTTCCTGACTTCCTCTTACTGCCGGCACAAGTATTTCTTGCAAAAGCATAAAGTGCCATTTCACTAGATGAGCCTGCTTTGAAAAAGCAACTATGAATAGCAAACAGAAAATGGGAGTTCATTAGTACCCGCAGCATGTCCATGTGTGTGCGGTTGGAGGCGTAACGTGGAACAAAGCAGGCCTTTCCAACCCGCAGCGCAGAACCCAGAATCTCCCATGTGCTGGGCTCTTCTGGCATGCTCAGGTAGATGGAAATGCGCGTTGAACGTACAAACTTCGGGTGCTTAATCAGCTGCATGCGGGATAAGAAGGGGAGTCAAAAAAACGAAAACAAAGCAAACGTTTGTCTTATATCTCAAAGAAAGAATAAATTAACCAGAATAATCACACAGCAAGCGTTTGCAACATTCAAAAGCATGCAATCAAATCTGCCTTGGTCTCGATGCAGGCCCGTTAAGAAGAAAAGATGGGAATTGGGATTCCTTCAGGATGAGGTCTTTCCGAATTCTGAGAAGTCAAAGAAACATAAAACAGCGTCCGACTCCCAAAGTTTTATAAATCTTAGATCGGAAGCACCGCGTCTCAAGTCTGCGTGCGGGAATAGGAACCCCTTTTGGATTTCCTTTTCTTTTAAAATCTCCACCCAATAAAGCTCTCTTGGTGTTGCTACATACATATTGTTCTGCAGTGGGACATCAGGGGGATATATGATTGTACTTGATAAATAATAACAAAGACATTATTCGACAATGGACAAATAAACATAGGACGTTGGATTCAAAACTTGGAATGCCAGCATCATGATCAGTGCTCACAATTTAATCCCATACTATGTCAAAGGAAGCAGATTCCCAAATCAAACTAAATAAATTAAAAAGTCGCAGTGGATAAAATACTCTTCATAGTTCTATGATCACATAATCTACAATGGCAGATAAAGATGGTTAAATGCCCCCACTGCACATACCCACCTCCCAGGCCTAAGGTATACGATTCATTTCCTTCCCTTTTTTTCTTCAAACCAAACCTCATATCTAGTTCCCAGAAGAAACACGTATGCCAAGCAATGACACGAAACAAGCTGAATACACTTTACGTACCATGGGGTGGAAGGAGGGACGAGGGTTTGGGTATTGGGATGGGTGAGGGACCCCAGGACAAATAGTGTAGGCTGCTATGTCTTAAAAATGGCTGTCGTGTTTTTTTTTTGTTAAAAGCAAAATTCCACTTGATTCCTTGTCTTTGGGGTGTCACATGTTCGAAAAAATAGGTTGTTAATTTTTTAAAACGGATTAAGGGTGTCAAATCCAAGATGGCCGCCAAAATATATAAATTCCATTAAAACTGGTATTCTGAACACAGTATGAGGTCCAAATTAGTGATAATACCCATAATTTCAATACCAAGGAGTTCAAAAACAATTAATTTCAATATGGCAGTCAAATTCAAATTCAATTTCAATATGGCAGAAGGAAGCGGCATTGACCAGGCTTGGGTCGAAGCTGGACTATATTCTCCAACAACCGTAACGCAAATCCTAAATGGAAAACATCTCTACAGGTCCCTAGAAGCACATACCGTAACATTGCTTGCTCTATACCATCTCTACTTTGACAGGTTCCTAACAAAAGCACCAGAAGAGAAAGTGTTCCTAAGTGAAGCGTCCATTGATTTGGAAAAAGCATATCAGAAAGATATCAGCATGAACACAGGCAACCGTCAAAACCTCAGAGATGCCGTCAGAGAAACCATGACCATGTTCGAATCTAGAGATATCCTCACAAAGTTGGGACAGTTTGAAAGCAATCCAGCACCAATTCAACACTACATCCGTAACTACTTGAGGCAGTTTGAAACTATCCTTCAGTATATTAGAGCTACCAGACAATGGGACCTGCTGCTGCATATGGAAAGCACTGAAGCTCTTATCAAGTACTTCTTTGCTCAGGACCACCTGAACTACGCACGTTTGCTCCCTTTGTACCTGTCAACAATGCAGCAAACAGAACAAGTTTTTCCAGATGTCTGGGCAGAACTCCTGAAAGGAAATTTCTGTGTGACGAAGGGGATTGCTGCATTCACTTCAATAGGTCCAGATCACGGAATTGAGCAGGAGAACCGCAAACTCAAGGTCATTGGAGGCATTACTGGAATAACCCAAATTGAGAGAGCTCTAGACCGTTTCTTCCTGATTGCACCTGACTTGTGTAATCTAGTAGAGGAGTTTCAAAGAGAATATGGCATGGAAGGTGCTGATACCAGAGACCAACACCACGAGATCACAGGGGGAAAGTCCACCCGAGTAATGAGAAATTCCGCTAGATTGACAGAGGTATTTGTTGTTCATGGAGACCCATTCGTAACCGATGAGAGTGACCTGTGTAACCTTCTTACCAAGAAAGTAATTGATGAAAAGGTAACAAAGGACATAGTAGACCGCGATGCCATCGGACAACAGTTGTTCCAGACATTTGTCAAAGAACGCCTTACAGAAGGAAAACTTTCAGTGTGGGATCCAATGAAGAGAAAGAACATAGGCACTTTCAAAAGTGCCAACACAGTGAAGAAAGTGAAAGCAGGTGACAAACTCATTAAAGTCAAAGAAGAACGAGGACTCCTACAGAGGTTTATAGTAGCATCAAGAAGCCGTCCAGACCTTGATCTAAAGGACTGCATTGGGAAGTATGAATTTGGAATTGTTCCACGTGCCCTTTTCGCTTCGGATGGGTCACTTCTCCTAGCATATGACAAGGCTAAGGTCCTTCATCATCTTGAAGTGCTAGTTACCAAGGAGCAACCTAGCCCAACAGAAGCCACAAGCGATCCAGCTAATGCCATACCGAGTGTTTCTGGCGACCAAGTATTGAGTGAAAACTCCCAAACTGAAGTACCACCCCAAGCCGAGGCGCCTGAAGTACAAGAAGCGCAGCCTGAGCAAGAAGCTTCAACTGACATGTCCGACATGTCTGAGAAATTTAAAGTTGTAGTCATAGATGGCATGGCCCTCGTTAACTCCATCTCCAAGACAGACAAAATGAAAACATGCAGTGATTTTGCCATGTCATTTCTTGAAAAGCTTATCAGGATTGCAGCTAACTACGACGAAGTAAGACTGGTATTTGACAGATACGTCGAAAGTTCTCTGAAAGAGCAAATGAGAAAAAAGAGAACAAAGGGAAACTCGACCTACTATCACATCCAAGATAGTACACTGATCCAGAATATTTCCTTGAAGGACTTCCTTTCAAGTGTCAAAACCAAGGCAGAACTTGTAGAGTATTTAGCTGCAAAGACTCTGGATCACAGCAACAGCTCTGCCAACAAATTGAAGAAGTTCATGGTAACCTTCGGCACTGAGACAAAAGGCAATGTAAGTGTGCCTGATGAATTGGTAAAACACGGTCATGAAGAAGCGGATACGTTACTCTTGCTCCATGCCCTAACAGTTAACGGCGATGTAGAACTTGTAATAGACTCTCCAGATACCGATGTCTTCTTGCTGATGATCCACATGTATCCACAGCTACCTGCTGAGACATATTTCCTTACCGGAAAAGGAAAACTGAATAGGAAAATTGCAGTCAAACCTATCTTTGAAAAGTTAGGAATTAACCGCGCCTCAGCTATTCTCGGGTTTCATTCTTTCACAGGATCAGATATGTGTGGCAGGTTCGCCGGCAGGACAAAGGACTGGTGTATGAAGGTGTTCATGTCCTGCGATGATATGATACTGGATTCACTTGCTTCACTTGGCAAATCTGCTGCTACACCCTCTCCAAACGCAATTGACCAACTGGAAAGGTTCGTTTGCTTATTGTACAGATCCAAAACACACACCAAAGTAAATGCACTACGATGGTTCTTGTACTCAAATCGACAGGCCGAGGGAGAGAGTCTGCCTCCAACCTCTGGATCATTGACACCACACATTCTGCGAGCACATTATATTGCAATGATATGGATGCAGGCATGCGAAAGTCAACCGTCCCTTCCTTCTCCCACTGACTGCGGATGGAAGTCAGAGGAAAATAGATTTCTTCCGGTGATGTGTTTGAACCCTCCAGCACCAGAGGCCGTGACTAAGCTGGTAAAATGTGGCTGCAAATCAGGATGCAAAGGAAACTCCTGTAGTTGCCGCAGCAATAAACTCCCATGCACAGAGGTCTGTAGCTGTTTGAACTACAGCTGTAGCAACAATGAACAATCAGCTCAGAACATTGTGGGAGATGAACATGAGGACTTGTAAGGTAAAACGGATGATTGTGAGACAGGAATATTTAAATATGGTCAAACAGGAAATTACATTA
>NC_136262.1:104389581-104554581 GCF_964187855.1 Myxine glutinosa | reverse complement strand
TTCTTCTTCCCGTACCTTAAACGTAACTTCCCGTAGTGAACTCCATTCAATGTACAATGTACGCAGAGTGGGTTCATCAAAAATGTAGTGGTTTGAGATGGTCATTAACCAGTGTGGCAGCTACATTCAAGTGTAAGGTGTGCACAGAGGGAGCTGCAGATGGAGGAAATGATGAGTTGGATCTTGGAGATGGCGTGAAGCTGGAAGGTATGAAAACATTTTGTTACCTAGGAGACATGCTGAATGGAGAAGGTGGATCAGACTCGGCAACGGTTGCTAGAGTGAGATGTGCATGGAAGAAGTTTCGGGAACTGAGTGGCGTGCTGACGAGGAGGGGAGTGTCGTTGGAGCTGAAGGGAAAGGTGTATGCTGCATGTGTGAGAAGTGTTATGATTTTTGGGAGCGAGACATGGGTAATGAACGTAGAGCAGCAACGAAGGTTGGAAGGGGTGGAAATGCGAATGGTTCGGTGGATGTGCGGAGTATCGTTGAGAGAGAGGAAGACAAATGATGAATTGCGAAAGATGATGAGAATAGAGCCTGTGATGGATGCTGTGAAGAGAAACAGGTTGAGATGGTTTGGTCATGTGTTGAGGAAGGATGAAAGTGACTGGTTGAGAAAAGTGATGGAAATGAATGTAGAAGGAAGTAGAGGACGGGGAAGACCGAGAAGGACTTGGCTAAAGATGGTGGAAGAAGAAATGCGGGCAAGGGGGTTAACAAGGAGAGATGCAGAAAATAGGGCAAAATGGAGAAGATTGTCATGGGGACCGCAAGGCTAACCCCCGCTCTAGCAGGGAAAATGGCCTTAAAATGCTTGTTGTGTTGTTGTTGTATGTGGGTGATCTAAGATGGTGGTGAACAGCAGTCTTGGAGACTTGGACGGAAGGAAGAGATTGAAGATAATGTGGAAGTTGATTGCACAGGTGGGAAAAAAGAAGGACTAGAAGGCAATCGGTAGAGCGTATACCTCCGTCAGGCTGTACAGTTTACGTTTTGTAAGCCACTGACCTGGATCCGGACCTGGGCGAATATCTAATTTGCTTGTTCTTGTCACATACCAACTCATACACCAAGTTTTGTCAGAATCCGAACTTTTTGAGATATCCTGCTCACAGACAAACAGACAGGTGACAACCCAACCAGACAGGTAACAAACAGACAGGTAACAAATGGGTGGAGCTGAGTGAGAGAGTGAATGTGAGATTTGTCAGGATTGACAGACATGTTCTAAGTGTTTGACCAGCTTGTGATTTTTGTCAAGCTCTGAAGAAGGATGAGGGTTGTCATGGCAGAGGGTGGAGTCATCAGCAAATAGATAAATGGGATTTCCCAGAGAGTCATAGAGATCTGTTAATGTGGATGAGGAATAGGACTGGGCTCAAAACACTGCCTTAGGGCACTCCAGCCTTGACAGGAAGAGGCGATGAAAGGATTCCTTGAGAGCTGCACATTGGCTACGAGGTTAGAGGAAGTGGGCAAGCCAAGTGTGGAGTTGGCCTTAGATTCCATAGGCAGAGAGTTTGAAGTTTAAAAAAACGTAAATCGAAAACGAGAGGAAGTGCCACAGTCCTGTGAGAAGGCAAGTAAAATTGAGCCAAATAGGGCTGACATATGCAGTCACGTGAAAAAGTAAGTACACCCCACGTAAAGTTTTGCCTTTTTCAACATATTTCAACATACAGCTATTTGATCTTCATTTCAGCAATATTGAGAGATAAAGGTGATATAATATAACAAATATCATGAAACATTTACATTTTGTAGTCCATTGTATAATTTAAATAAACATAAATGCAAATTTCGCATGTGGAAAAAGTAAGTACACCTTGGTTCTAATAGGTGGTATTGCCCCCTATGGCAGAAACAATCTCAAGTAGGCGTTTCTTATAACTGTCTACCAGTCTCTGACATCGACTGGGAGAAATTTTTGCCCACTCCTCCATGCAGAATTCTTTCAGCTGTGCGATGTTTGAGGGGTTTCTTGTATGCACAGCTCATTTCAAATCCCCCCACAACATCTCGATGGGATTTAGATCCGGGCTTTGACTTGGCCATTCCAGAACACTCCATTTCTTTCTTTTCAGCCATTCCTTGGTGGATTTACTGGTATGTTTAGGGTCATTGTCATCTTGCAAGGTCCACCTTCGGTTGAGCTTCAACTTTCCGACAGATGGCCTCACATTATCCTCAAGCACCCTCTGGTACAATGAAGAATTCATAGTGGATTCTGTGATGGTGAGCTGCCCAGGCCCTGATGCAGCAAAGCTGGCCCAAACGATAATATTTCCACCACCATGCTTTACAGTTGGTATCAGGTTCTTGTGGTCAAATGCTGTCTTTGGTTTTCACCAAACATGTCTTCTGGTACTGTGGCCAAATAGCTCTACCTTTGACTCATCTGTCCAGAGCACATTGGTCCAGAAGTGCCTGTCTTCGCTGAGGTGTTCATTGGCAAACTTTAGTCTTGCCCTGATGTTCTTTCTGGACAGCAAAGGTTTCCTCCTGGCACACCTCCCAAGTAGATCAAATTTGTGTGGCCTCTTTCTAATGGTAGACTCGTGCACTTTGACATCAACAGTGACAAGAGCTACCTGTAGGTCCCGTGATGACATTCTGGGGTTCTTAGAGACTTTTCATCATTGCCCGGTCTTCTCTCGGGTTGAACTTGCTGGGGCGGCCTGGCCTGAACAAGTTGGCAGTTGTTTGGAATCTTTCCCACTTGTAGATGATCTTCTGGATAGTCGAATGATTGATTTCAAATTGTTTGGAGATCTTTTTAAATCCCTTCCCAGACTCGTAGGCATCTAGAACCTTCTTTCTGAAGGCCTCAGAGAGCTCTTTTGATCTACACATGGTGACGCCACACACTTCAACAACAAAGAGCAAACCAAACTAAATGTCTGAGGTTTAAAAAAGACAGGTTCCTCCAAGATCTTCTCTAACGATGTTCTAATCATTTGCACCTGAGCTGGTGCACCTGATTCTAATTTTAGGTATTTGAAGTAGTGATAAATGTAGGGGTGTACTTTCTTTTTCCACATGCGAAATTTGCATTTATGTTTATTTAAATTATACAATGGACTACAAAATGTAAATGTTTCATGATATTTGTTATGTTATATCACCTTTATCTATCAATATTGTTGAAATGAAGATCAAATAGCTGTATGTTGAAATATGTTGAAAAAGTCAAAACTTTACATGGGGTGTACTTACTTTTTCACGTGACTGTATATGAGGAATTCGTTCAGGAGATTACAATTACTACAGGAGGACATGTGCCCCAAAAATAAGATTGTTCAGGAAAAGGGTGCTGTTGAGGCATCCAGGCCAAAAGAAAATGTTCAGGCCTTGAATTTGGGTGCTCCGCAAACCAATTTGTGGGAATGCAAGTTATCTAGTATGGAAGTGAAAGAGGGTGGTGGATCTTTAGACTTACTTGAGGAAGCAGGTCAATCAGTCGAGGAACAAATCAGCAAACCTTCATCCAAATCGCTAGAAGATGTTAGTGATGGTGGGTGGTGTGATGTCGTACTCCGTCAGAAAGCTCAGAATTAGTGGACTTGAATAAAGATGGTCTTGAGAGTGAGGACTCACTTCATGCTACTGTTGATGAGGTTAAGAGTGCATGTGCGGTATCAGCAGAAAACTTGTGGGCAAAGTGAGATGGAAGAGGTGACTTCAGAAGTATCTGACAACAAAAGGTATACTTTCTTGGACAGGAAATAAAAGTAAGTCCTACGGATAGTGAGCTTGAACCCTTTCTGAGAGTCATTCCGGAAATGCGGAATGTCGAGTTACGGGAATATTATCGACCCGGTTTTATAAACAGAGCCAAATAAATTGTCAGGATACCATAGGAAACGATTTTGGTCAAATTCCAGAAACATGACCTTAAAAATGGATACTAAAAAGCCAAAAAAAATTACATAATTGAATCTGGTTGTTTCATTTTAAGATTAATTATATGTCAGTAACACGCTGTGGTAGTATGAATATAAAACCTCGGTGGTGTAACGGTTAGAGTATCTGAGTCTGGGAGGTTGGTGGTTCAAACCCCGTCCGATTCATACCAAAGACTTTAAAAATGGTACATGCAGCTTCCTTGCTTGATGCTCAGCATTGAAATGAATAGAGCATGGACCATAACGCTGGGAAGGCAATGGCAAATCACACAGTATAACCCTGGCCAAGCAACTGCTATGGCAGCACCTACGCTCTATAAAGAGTACGGTACATGAAAAGTTTGAATACCAATTGCGGTGCTACTTTGGAGCACAAACTCCAAGTTAAAGCCCAGGTGAATCAAAATAAATAAAATTTTTATTCCTTCAAGAAACACACAATACAAAACACTTCAAGAAGGCTGGAGGTAGTTGTTGTTGTTGTTGTCGCATAGCCTCGGACTGTTCTCTTGAATAAGCCCGTGGCACGGAGACAGCCAATTGATATCCCAGGAGAGACCCAGAGATCTCCCATATCTAGGATGGTGTACCCCGCCTTCACAAAGTCAGGGCCATGACAGAGCTCGAGAGAGGGTTCGAGAGAGAGAGAAACAGACAGACAGACAGACAGACAGAGAGAGAGAGGGTTCGAGAGAGAGAGAGAGGGGGGGGTGAGGTATAGAGAGAGAGGGCGGTGAGGAGGTATAGAGGGAGAGGAGGTGAGGTAGAGAGAGAGGGGGTGAGGTAGAGAGAGAGGGGGGCATGAGGTAGAGATAGAGGGAGATAGAGAGGGGGTGAGGTAGAGAGAGGGGTGAGGTAGAGAGAGAGAGGGGGTGAGGTAGAGATAGAGGGGGTGAGGTAGAGAGAGAGAGGGGGTGAGGTAGAGAGAGAGAGGGGGTGAGGTAGAGAGAGAGAGGGGGTGAGGTAGAGAGAGAGGGAGAGAGAGAGGGGTGAGGTAGAGAGAGAGGGGGTGAGGTAGAGAGAGAGGGGGAGAGAGAGAGAGAGAGAGAGAGAGAGAGAGAGAGAGACAGAGACAGAGACAGAGACAGAGACAGAGAGAGCCAATCCATCGGGACCAATCAGCATTCTGACTGTGACCGCGCTGCCCTGACGAATCCGGGTAGCAGGGAAGAATGGGGAAGATTTAGATTTAGCCCCCAACGCAAGTTGCACAGCCACCACAAAGAGGCGTCCCCGATAGGTGTGGAGGTAGTTGTTAAATAGATGGTGGTTCTTTAGCGATAAGGATCCCAATGTGGCTGGGATTGCTTTCTCTTTCGATTCTGCTCTTCAGGTACCGGTCATCTGGAGGTCGAATATATAAAATCGCCATTTTTCATCCGATTGATTTGAAAAAAAAAGAACAACATTTGCACATCGAGTCACTAAATAGGGAAACCAAATATTTTTGAGGTCAAATGGTCAAAGGTCAACTCAAGGTCAAACTTCCAAAATCATCAATTTTCATCTGAAAAATTATCACTTCTCATCCTATTGACCTGAGCTTTGATTAAGACCGTCAAATTTAATCTGAATTAAATGGACAATTTTATGGATCAATTGTAACCTTTTGGGGGGCGGGGGGAGGGGGGGATTTTGCAATTGTTTGTCTGTCTGTTTGTCCACATATAATGTGCTAACTTAGGCCACATGCGCCACCTGTTGGTAGCCAATACATGTATTATACGTTATCGTTTTTCAACCGAGTACCCATAAAAAAAAGTACAATTAGAATGTGAGTGCGTCTATAAAGTATGTACAATTAGAATGTGAGTACGTCTATAAAGTATGTACAATTAGAATGTGAGTATGTTTGTAAAGTATTGTCGCGCGATTGCCCCTCGGTTAAGACCGGGAATCGCAGATGGCCAGAGCGAGCTTTAACTCCGAGGCGACAATCAATGGCGGATTTGCCTATGTAAGCATGGGAGGAAGAGGGGGAAGAAGAAGAAGCGGGAATTTACCTGACGCGATCCGAGCAGTCTTCAACCCTGCAAATTAATCTCACACGAACACGGGATTTGGAATGAAAGGGAAAATAATAAAAGGATTTATTCAATAAATATTAGGACAGGGAAACACGACGATAAAAACTAAATCCTAAATCGGGATCCCGCACACCTCACTTCACATACAAACACAGAGGAATGAATTAAGCAAAGAAACCGTTGTGTGCGCGTTTGTGTTGGCTTATCTTTGTGTGTCAGGAATCGTCCGGTCTCAGCACGTCGTCCGAAAACAGCTCTGGTTGGCGCAAACCGCTCGGTCGTTGGCGCGAACCAGGCCCCGACGCGCCCTTGCTCGCTCGGCCCCGATGAAGGCCTCCCGCGCGAGGCGAACGAGTGTGCAGCCCGCTCCCCAACCGTGCCCTTCCACACAAACGTGGCACGGAAACCACGGCTCTTCGTTCTTGGGGCTCTGCCGTTTTACGAACACCCCGCACATAGTCTCTCCTCGGTTCGCAACCACAGGTCACGTCCCGCACACCGTCGCTCGCCAACGTCCGACACGAAGCGGGGAGAGTCGATGGCAGAGGAATACGCGAGGGCCAAGCGGGAGAGAGTATCCAACAACGACACAGGAAGGAGAGGGACGTCGATGCTGACAGAGGCAAAATGCGACCACTCGCTATGGATCCAGCATGAGAAGGGTCAAAATGTCGGCTCCCGGTTCGTGGTGTCACTTCTCCTCTGACGTCATCGATCCTCCCTTCCAATCTGTCCTTTACAAGGTGGGTGTGGCCTCAGCCGGCCTGAGCAATGAGTGTTGCTTTGTGGCGATGTAACTGGTGGTATCCCATCAGCAGTGCTCCGAACTGGCTTCCGGTGGGTTTTATGGCTATTGTGGCGGAGGGGGGATTAATTAATGTGTGTGCTACTGGGAATGGATTCCTAATCTACATGTCTATGTGTGTTGCCATAAGAGACACAGGGATGACCACAGAGGGAACGACACACAAGGGAATTTTAGCCATAATCCCTGAACTAATTAGCATGCCTCGCCCCCTCGTAACAGGGACAAATATCCAACTTATCCGACATCCGGGCTACAAGTCCCTGACTTACTGTACATTGAGATAGTTATTCTATCACGATCATCAGAGCACCTACCTATGCAGATCTACCTGGATCTAGATATTCCCCCCTACCCCAAATTCATAACAGTATGTACAATTAGAATGTGAGTACGTCTATAAAGTATGTACAATTAGAATGTGAGTACTTCAATCCTCTTGATAAGCCGTGATGTAACGCGCGCGTTTGGACCCGGAAACAGAATTATGACGCGGCGTGTTACGTCACGGCTTACCAAGAGGATAACAACAAGACAGGAAGTCTAACAGCGGCGAAGCCGGGCTTGTAAAATATTATAAACCATAAACATATTATTAGCTTTTTAAATAGTCGCTAATGCCGTTTATAACATTAAACAAAGAAATTTGGAGGAATCCCGACATCTGTGAGGTAAGTTTTACATACAGCACTGAGCGAAGATCTACTGTGATCAATATACCCCACAAGGGTTGGGTAATAACATGATCCTTCTGCCAGGCCTATAAGTACTGTGTCGTTGGAAGACCAGTAACGCCAATGCGTTCGATATTGGATAATCATTTTAACAATTCGTTTGTTTGTTTTTCACACTGAATGAAAAACGTAAAGGTAGAGCATATCGATTGTGATATCCTCTTGGTAAGCCGTGACGTAATGCGCCGCGTCATAATTCTGTTTCCGGGTCCAAACGCGCGCGTTACGTCACACTTACCAAGAGGTATAAAGTAGGTGCAATTAGAATGTGATTACGTCTATAAAGTATGTACCATTAGAATGTCAGTACGTCTTTAAAGTATGTACAATTATAATGTCAGTACGTCTACAAAATACGTACAATTGGAATGTCAGTATGTCTATAAAGTATGTTCAATTATAATGTGAATACGTCTACAAAATACGTACAATTAGAATGTGAGTACGTCAATAATGTATATACAATTAGAATGTGAGTATATCTATAAAGTTTGTACAATTGGATGGAATTGTGAGTACGTCTATAAAATATGTACAATTAGAATGTGAGTACGTCTATAACATATGTACAACTAGAATGTTAGTACGTCTATCAAATATGTACAATTAGAATGTGAGTACATCCATAATGTATGTATAATTAGAATGTGAGTACATCTACAAAGTATGTACAATTAGAATGTAAGTACATCTATAAAGTATGTACAATTAGAATGCGAGTACGTCTCTAAAGTATGTACAATTAGAATGTGAGTACGTCTTTAAAGTATGTTCAATTAGATTGTGAGAGCGTCCATAAAGTATGTACAATTATAATGTGAGTACGTCTATAAATTATGTACAATTATAATGTGAGTGCGTCTATAAAGTACGTATAATTAGAATGTGAGTGCGTCTATAGAGAATGTACAATTAGATTATGAGTACATCTATAGAATATGTACTGTTAGATTGTGAGTACGTTTAGAAATTATATACAATTAGAATGTGAGCACGTCTATAAAACAGCCAGTTTTTAGAACAGCCAGCTGCATTTGAATAGCCGGTGACTTTAATTGTACGCTGAATCTCAGTCTACACCGGAATAGTGCTGAGCCTCATCCTGCATCTTCCAAACCTTTGTTAAAATTAATTGATAACTATTATTTGGTAGATGTCTGGATAATTCAGCATCCTACAAATCTTCAATTATCTTGTTGCAGGTGTGTACAGAATTTGGTAACTCGAGCGATATTGGATAGGTTTTACTTTTCATTAGTTTGGCAAAGGAAGTATTATAAACAGACATTTTTTCATCTAGTTTTTTCAGATCAATGTGGTGTTCATGTGTAATAGAATCTCATTCTCTGAGAAAGGTTGTCCTTATTGGAAGTTCCATATTAAAAAGTCATATAACTCCTATTTTAATGAAATATTTCTGGTAATACAGAGACGGTTGGTACAGCAGAAAGGTAGGTTTTACAATTTGACATTATGGTGGAATAATGCAAAGGCCTAAATTGTTAGTAGTTAGTTCTGTGGTCTGATGCAACCAAGATTGAACTGTTTGGCTTCCGTCTGGCCACTCTGCCATAAAACCCAGATCGGTGGAGTGTTGCAGTGATGGTTGTGCTTCTGGAAGTTTCTCCCATCTCCAAGCAGGATCTCTGGAGCTCAGCCAGAGTGACCATCGGGTTATTGGTCACCTCTGTTACCAAGGCCCTTCTCCCCCGATTGCTCAGTTTGGCCGGGCGACCAGCTCGAGGAACAGTCCTGGTTGTTCCAAACTTCTTCCATTTAAGAATTATGGAGGCCACTGTGCTCTTGGGAACCTTCAATGCAGCAGAAATTTTTTTGTAGGCTTCCCCAGATCTGTGCCTCGATACAATCCTGTCTCTGAGCTCTGCAGGCAGTTCCTTCGACCTCATGGCTTGGTTTTTGCTCTGATATGCATTGTCAGCTGTGAGACCTTATATAGACAGGTGTGTGCCTTTCCAAATCATGTCCAATCACTTGAATTTACCACAGGTGGACTCCAATCAAGGTGTAGAAACATCTCAAAGATGATCAAGAGAAATGGGAGGCACCTGAGCTATATTTCAAGTGTCATAGCAAAGGGTCTGAATACTTATGTAAATGTGATATTTCAGTTTTTTCTTTTTAATAAATTTGCAAAACTTTCTAAAATCCTGTTTTCTCTTTGTCATTATGGGGTATTGAGCGTAGATTGATGAGGGATGAGGAAAATTGAGAGGGATTGATGAGGGATTCAGCATAAGGCTGCAACATAACAAAATGTGAAAAACGTGAAGGGGTCTGAATACTTTCTGAATGCACTGTATATATATATATATTGTTACGGTTTTGCAATAAAGGACACCCCCTCTGGTAAATTACACACCAACATGTAGCCCGCAGTAGTCAGTTATTTATTATTAAATGTAAAGATTAGCTCCCTTCCCATTGTGTAGTAATTAAAGCAGATATGCGTTGAGTTAGGCAGGATTCCAACCCTCCTTGTGGTTAAAAGAAGACGTTGTTTTCATGTGCGGGAAAGAACAGTCCACGTGATCAACCGCGACAGAGGTAGGCGGGGAATGAAACCTTCCAAAAGTAGGCAGGGAATAAAACCTTCCAGGGGGGAGGTGGGGCTCAATGACCGCACGTGCCCAACAAGCGACCAATCATAGGTCGTGGAACCTTCCAGAAGGAGGTGGGGGGGAATATGACCGCATGTGACCAACCTCGGCCAATGGGAGGCCGTGGAAACTTCTGGAAGGACATTCCACCCGATAAAGGCCCGTGCCGATCGTGCTTCGAGCTCTCTCTCCTCGTTCGTCCTTCAAGCCGACCATCCTACGAGCTGGTTCATCCACGCTGCTCTTCTCCTTCGCCCTCCAAGCTGGTTCTTCATCTGTGCTGGGTCATCCGCTGTGTTGGGTCATCCTCCGTGCGATCCTCCTTCGTGCTGTCTGCCGGATCGAACCATACGCCACGTGCGGGAACTGCCGGACCCAAGTCATCGCCGGCCCGTCCACCAGTACGAGTCTAACCAGTGTGTGATTCAGCCCATGTGCAAGTGTGCCAGGTGCCTATGTTGGGATTAGGATAGGTAAGAATTGTTCAGTCTGCTTCTCATCCTTTTTTCTGTGCCATTGTAAATAAAAGACATGTACATTTTGTTTCCTTTCGACCTGCTCGTGTGCGTCCTTTAACCCATTGACCGAGCATCGTCCGAAACCAAATGTGGTTGCTCAATTAGGCCCGTAGATCACACAGGGCAAAGCCGCGACCCACAGTGTGCGACTCGCTCGGCGCACCTGATTGGAATAAGGTGTGGGAACGTGAGTGGTTCAATTCCCGGTCATCCTGGCCACGTGGTCTTGAAGGTATTCCGGTCACGATCGACAACCCTTCGACCCGTGATTGGTGGATTGGCGATTGGAGTTGCTACCCAACCCGCCAGCCGTGAGTTTAGTCTCACGGTTGACGGCCCGTGGACCCGGTATCTGAGGGGAAAAGGGGACTTAACCCCCCCCCCCCCCTCCTTAGTACGTTGACAGAACCGGGGATCCTCAACAATATATATATATATATATATATATATATATATATATATGTGTGTGGGGGCGTGGGGGTGTGGGGGGGGGGGCTGCGGCTTGAGTCCGGTATTTTAATAACCAGCATGGACACAAGAGGAGACCTCGTTGACTGAATGGAGTGTAATTGTTGGAATGGGGTGTAAACAGACAACGGCTGTGAAAATGGCTTACGTGTCACTAGGAGTGTTTCAAAGGTAACGTCATATTGGGAAACAGAAAGAAAGATGTCATCATCAAAGAGCAACAGTGGGCAGAAGCACATAAATTGACAAACATAATGCATGGGCATTAATCTGGACTGCAGGCTGAAACAGGAGAGCAATGGTGGGAAAATTGTGTGCAGAGTTCAACGTGGGTTGTGAACATCCTGTATCGTTAAAAACGGTCAGAAGGACTTCACAGACTGGTGTATCATAGACGGGTTGCTATGCACAGACCAATTAGAACAACTGGCAATGCCTGTTTGTGGGTCCAGTGGTGCAAGTAACAAAGGCAATACCGAGCAGTGGAGGAATACAATATGGTCTATTGAGTCGTGCTTCACCATGTTCTCGACGAATGGACGTGTGCACGTGTGGTAACATCGCATTTAGCTCTACAACCCCGAGTGCCTGTATTCACCAACAAAAGTTTCCAGTGGTTCTAAATTGTGTGGGGTGCTTTTTCCTGGCATGGTGTGGGACCTCTCATTTCAATAGAAGGCAGGGTTGATGCAGAATGATACGTTACCATCTTGAGCGATCATGTGCATCCCATGATGCACTGATGCAGCATTTCTTCCCTGCCGGGAGGTTTATCTTTCAGGAAGACCATGCTCCAGTACACAGGGCACATGTTGCCACAGGATAGTTTGATGAGCACAAGGATGAAGTTATCCATCTTCCATGACTCTCCCAATTGCTGGAACATAATCCCATATAGCATTTGTGGGACTGTCTGGAGAGGTGCCTAAGACAGCGGTTTCCGCCTCCATCAAACCGATGTGAATTGGAGGACTTCCTTGTGGAAGAATGGTGTCACATTCCTTCAGAACCGTTCCAGACCCTTGTTGACTCGATGCCACGTCGTATCCATACCACTCTGGGTGCATGTGATGGCCCAACACCCTGGTAAGTGACATTCTTTTGGTGTTTCCATTTTTCTGTCCACTATCTGCAATACATTCAGATCAATCTTACTGTGGTCCAGCGTGACAGATTCAAGACAATATTTTTGGATTTGGGATCTGTTGGATTTATGTAAATTGAATAAGGAACTTGGTTTAAGCTTCTTGGATCATGACAAAGCTTTTGAATAGTGTTGGGCACATACACTTGTTAATTATTTTTTTTAAGCTTTGGATTTTGAGCCTGGGTGTCATTAATTTTATTAACCTTATTATAAATTAAGGTTTCTTTGATTAAGATAGACAACAAGAAGACGTCATGCGGAGCACGATACTTGCAAAATCGGCCCCCCACCCACAAGAAAAAAAATTCCATTGATACAGCAAATTGTCCATTTCATGAAGATTAAAATTGGCAATCTTGATCAAAGCTCGGGTCAACAGGAAGAAAAGTGACGATTTTTCAGTTGAAAAATGATAATTTTGGAAGGTTGACCTTGAGTTGATCTTTGCCCTTTTGACCTCAAAAATAGTTTGTTTCCCTATTTAGTGACTCAATGTGCAAATGCTGTTCAATTTTCAAGTCAATTCTATGAAAATTGAGGATTTTAGAAATATGGCCTATGTTGACCTTTTGGCCTTTGGTGACCTCAAAAATACTTGGTGATTGAATTCAGTAACCAGATATGCAAGTCCTCTTCAAATTTCAAGTCAATTGGATGAAAATTGAGGATTTTAGAAATGTGGCTTATGTTGACCTTTTGGCCTATGTTGACCTCAAATATACTTGGTGGTTGAATTCAGTGACCAGATATGCAAGTCCTCTTCAAATTTCAAGTCAATTGGATGAAAATTGAGGATTTTAGAAATTTGGCCTATGTTGACCTTTTGGCCTATGTTGACCTTTTGGCCTATGTTGACCTCAAAAATACTTGGTGGTTGAATTCAGTGGCCAGATATGCAAGTCCTCTTCAAATCTCAAGTCAATCGGATGAAAATTGAGGATTTTAGAAATTTAGCAAAGTTGGTGACCTTTGACCTGTTGACCTTTTGACCTATTGACCCCAAAAATAATAGGCTTCTTGATTTTGACCAACTCTACCATTTGGTGAAGTTTCGTGAAGATCGGTTGAAAATTGTGACCTGTAGGCCGGTGACAAACAGACAGACAGACAAACAAACAGACAGACAAACAGACAGACAGACAAACAGACAGAACCACAAACACAACCGACCAATATACTTGAAAAATCTTCGATTTTGCAAGTAATAATCGAACCTCACTAATAAAGGTTGGGAGAGGAATTTGACAGGGTTGTCCAATTTTTGGTGTTGTTTATGGACTATCCAGAGAAGTGCTTCCGATCAGGTTAAGAAGAAAGTTAGTGGGGGATGGGAATTCACCTGAAATGTCTGTACAAGCATCGGTGTATGTGGATGATCTCTGTGTGGTAATTAATGACTCCATAGAAGTAACAGCTGTTGTGGAAATTAGGACTGTTGTTGTTGAATACTTTCAAGTTTTCCTGAGCTTTCCTGTAAACGTTTGGACCACTTTAATAAGGCTTCGACTGCTCTGGTAAACTGGTCTAACAGTCGGGCTGTATGGATAGGACATTTATAAAAGGCATTGCCTATAACCGGCGCTAAGCGATACGAGCACTCTTATTTGAAATTTTATATTATTTGTGAAAAAATGTTTTGAAAATTTTGGGAAAAATATTTTTTGGGGGTTTTTGGAAAAGAAATGTTTTTATTGCAGAAATGAGAATCTTTTCCGAACATTTTGGTGTAATTGTTTTTAAAATCGAACATCTATAAGTATTTTAAAACAATATTTGAAAATTAGGTGTCTCGGGTGCATTTCCTCAATTTGGAAAATTTCTTGGAAAAAATTTTTTTTTGGGGTTTTTGGAAAGGAAATGTTTTTATTGCAGAAATGAGAATCTTTTCCGAACATTTTGGTGTAATTGTTTTTAAAATCGAACATCTAGAAGTATTTTAAAACAATATTTGAAAATTAGGTGTCTCGGGTGCATTTCCTCAGCATCTAAGCTTCAATTCTAGAACCGGCGCCAAACGATCCGAACAGCAAGATGCATGCACAATAGACATTTATATATTTTTATTTAATTACATGCATATTATATTAAATCTGCTATATGTTGATATTATATCTGCTATATGTTGCTATATGTTGCATGGCAAAAGAAGAGGTGGTCAAGGGAGATTGTATAGCCTGGTCCGCCTACCATGCCTCGTTTCAAAACAGTCCTGCTCAAGAAGTAGAAGCTGCCATCACTCAACTTCTGCCTCTCTTCAATGAGAAGGCAGCCACACCTGCAATGATCAAGCATGGAATGGATGTCATCCGTGAATCTACACAGTTCCTGAACCCTGGACAGATTCCAATAATAGCAATGGATGCTCCGCTGTATGCGCTTGCCAAGTTCATTCAGTGGCACTGGCCTACCACACATGGTGAAGACCAGTATGTTGTCATGTTCGGCGGACTCCACCTGGAGATGGCGGTGTGGAAGACACTTGGAGACTACCTAGACGGATCTGGATGGGCGACAGCAATAAACCAGGCAGGCATAGCCTCTGCTGGCACAGCTGAATCCTTCCTGAAGGCATCACACCTGACGAGAACCAGGCATGCCCACCAAGTCAGCGCTCTGGCACTCTCCAAGCTGCAAAATGATGCCTACCTGAAGGGAGCTGCTGGTGCAGCAACTGAAGATAGGCCAGAAGAGGACTGGAAACAAAGCATGATCACGAAGAGTCCAACCTTTCAGTACTGGTACACCATCCTGAGGATTGAGCTCCTGGGATTCACCTTCGTTCGCGCTCACAGAGAAAGAGACTTTCCCCTGTATGTCGAGTCTCTGAAAGCCCTGGCACCATGGTTCTTCGCACTTGACCACCATAATTATGCCAGATGGGTCCCGATCCACATCCGCGACATGGAGAGCCTCCCTCCAACAATCGAAGAGGAGTTTATTGTCAGAGGCAACTGGGTTGTTCAGAAGACAGCCAGAAGGTTCTCCAGCATTCCGATCGACCAAGCCCATGAACAAAATAATGAGCTTGTGAAGGGCCCTGGAGGAGCAGTCGGCCTGACTGAAAACCCACCAGCCTTCAAGAAGTGGATGATCGCCGGACCTGAGCAGGCACGCATTCTCACTGAGTTTGAGCGGGAGTACACTGCCATCTCAGAAGATGAACGCCAGCACCACGAAGAAGGTCTGTCTGCACAGAAGACATTTCACGAGCAAACACTGGGCCTTATTCAAGTTATCAACGAGATGAGCAACCCGTTCCTAGATGAAGGAAGCGAGCTGATTGCACTCGACACGCGGCATGTGATTGAAGAATCTGTGGCTAACACTGTGCATACCATAGAAGAAGTGGGAAAGGCTCAGTACGACAGCTACAACAAGGCTATCATCACTGAACGAAGGCAGTCCATCCATGAGCCTGTGAAGAGGAACTCATTGCCTCTCTTCAGGTCACCATCCAAGGGGAAGAGGAAGCAGTCAGAGGATGTTTCCCTCTTGAAAGATGATGTGTCCCTCTTCTCTCGTCTGTACATAGTTGCTCAGAACAGGGATACAGATATGGGAACCTTCTTCCAGCATGAAAATCATCCGCACCCCCCTTCTCTATCTGAAAGAGGAAAACTGCGCCAAGGAAAGAAGTCAGACCTCATTGGTATCCTTGTGCAAGAACCACAAAACTCTGCAAGAACCATTTCCAAATTGAGGAAATGCACCCGAGACACCTAATTTTCAAATATTGTTTTAAAATACTTCTAGATGTTCGATTTTAAAAACGATTCCACCAAAATGTTCGAAAAAGATTCTCATTTCTGCAATAAAAACATTTCTTTTCCAAAAACCAAAAAAAAAAAATTTCCCCAAAATTTTCAAAAAATATAATTTAAAATGTCAAATAAGAGTGGTCGTATCGCTTGGCGCCGGTTATAGAATCATAGCTGGGACCCTGAAGATTGCCTGATAAAATTTTGGTGCTTTTATCCGGCATGTCCCCATCCCTTTGAAATTCGGTGCTAAGCTGCCCCACCAATGTGGTAATCTGAGGGCTCATGTACCTTGGAGTTTTTTTTATTGGTGTGGAAAATGTAGCCAAAATAACGCTTTTTTGTTAAATACATGGTCAAGGCTCATGCAAGAGCTCGGACACAGAACAGATCAGGACACAACATAACAAAGTAAACAGCAGAAGAAAGGGGGAAACACCAACAGCAGGGCGGACGGAGAAGGTAGATGGAGACAGACAAAGTAGGGATGCAGGGAATGATGATGCGTAGGGGAGAACGCAAGGGGTGGATAAGATGGAAGGGTTGGATGATGCAACTGGGGAAGAATTGTACGACTGGAGGGGTTTGCTTGTGCAACTCTCATATAGAGGGAGACTATTGGTTCTGCATAACCTGGCAACCTCCATGCTTTGGAATACATTAGGTCTAAAGCTGTACAATCCCCAGAATGTTTTGTTAAATGGATTCAAAAGATCTTCGTAGACCAATTTTGGAATACCAACTGCATTTTGGTATCTTGAGCTTTTGGTATCTTGAGCTTGGATGAAGGAGGTCAAGGCTTGGTGGACAATGTCAGAAAGCTCATGGCTTTTTTGTTTGGTGATGATCAGGTGACTACTGTATGGATCGAGCTCCCTGGGTTGGAGATCTTTCGTGTCACTGTTTTCTGCACTACGTTGGTGAACTGGGTTATGCACAAACGTTCTCTGCTTCATACAAACAAATTGGATTCAACTCAATTGCCAGTTGTATTTTACTCCAGCATGTTGAATGCTTGGCAGGCTTTTAAATCGAACCAGAGTGAGGCATCGTACGTAAGGGAGATGTCCCTGAATGGACCACATTTCTGAAATCCTCTGTTTAAGGAAATTCCACAGGATCGTACCTTCATAGGGTTCCAAAGGATCGTACCTTCATAGGGTTCCAAAGGATCGTACCTTCATAGGGTTCCAAGGGATCATACCTTTATAGGTTCCAAAGGATCGTACCTTTATTGGGCTCCAAATGATCATACCTTTCTTTGTTTCAATTGTTGTAAAAGATGTTGAGCAAGCTTTAGATTTATTTAAATTCCAAGGTTGTTTTTTTTTGGTGCTAAAATTTGAAATCATGTGCGAATAAAATGCTTTTGCTATTTTTATTTTATTTTAATAAGCAAAGAAGCGACTTATAAAATGGGGGAATTAAAAACAGAGAATCTATGTGCAATATGTTAAAATCTTGCCCTTTTGTTGAAAAACTATACATTTGCAAGAATTCAGCCTGAATTACATTTTTATAATCACTTCGGAAAATCGTCTGAATTTCAACAAATTTGTACAGTTGGTAATGTTCTCTGTCGGGTGGTTGAAGGTTTTTTTTGGTTTTTCTTCTCTGAGTGGGAGTCATTTTGAATCATTATTTTCTTGTTTGACATGGTATATTTGCCATTACTATAAGGTTTGGCTGTAGGACCTGAACCCTGTGTTTTTCACTCTTTTTATCATAGAGTTTCTGGTTTTGTTGAGTATTTTTTTTTTTTTAGATTAATTTATATCCCTATAATCTCTATTTCCCACTCTCTCCCTCTATTTCCATGAGTTTAGCAAAAATTTCCATCTCAAATTGGAATCAAGTCAAAATGAAATCACTTCAAATCCAGTCAAAAGCCTTTATATGCCACTGCCACCTGCTGGAAACAGTGAACCTTACCTGTGTCTGTCTGGCCGATAGTAAATCCTTTTCTTCGAGCATAGTTAGGGTTCCAGGAGGGAGGCATTAAGTGTTTAGTCTTTATGTCTGTGGTGTCCCGCTTTTCAAATAAAATTTTTGCCATTATTTAATTATTTATTTGTATAAGTGATTATGCACCAAACACTTATTCTTTTTAGTACCATTTCTTTGTATTCAAGTGTTAGAATAACATGTGATTTTACCTGCAATGTGTCACAGGTCTGCAAGAGCTCTGTGTGGTTCTTGTTGGGGGTCGATTTTTGAAATGTGCACCCATTGGTCGGACAGCTATCAGACTCCACCCACATTTTTCGCTTGACTCCACCCATTATGGCCATAGCACCCAGACAAAGACAAAATAATATGGCCACCATATTGGTTTCCTCGTGGGCCGAAGACATCAGGTCTGTAGGCCTCTGCTGATTATACATTGCCCGGGTTTGTTGTGTCAGATTTCCATTGGTTTTGTTTGGGTCGAGTGTTATTCACGATGAGGTACCCCGAAAAATCGAATCAATGTCGAATAAAAATTATTAGTAAGGTTCAATCAAGCCCGTCATGGTACGCGGCTCCAGAAAGAAATCGCGTAACGTAATTTTTGAACGGCCCCACATTGGGGTTAAACAATTCGTGACCGTTTGACGAATCAGCTCGTTCTGATATAACCACGGCGGAGGATTTCAAATTTCAGGTCAGGGTGGCATGGATGAGAGGTGTTCAGTTAATTTTTTTTATAGCACAATAAATGTGTTTCCCAATCGCGCTGCTCATCTTTTAAGAGAGTGCTTTAAATGTGTGTTTCCCACTCGGCACGTTAACAGATTTTGTCACAGGTTGTGACCACAGCGCAGTCATTCTTGTTTTCTTATTTCATGCAACCAAAATGTAAAGAAGAAATTTCATTTACCTAGTTTTCCATGAAATATTTGATCACCTACACAGTGATATGCTAGTTAAGCATGAAAACTAGTCTGGCAATGGGAAGCAAATACAGTTGGAAGCAGAACACGCACTTCAATAACACGTTTCAAATAATCCCACGAGACTGAATTCAGTTGATGTTCCGACATCATGGTGGCCAAGAATGATGGAATTCCGTGCGCAAATATGTGCAAACCAACTGTGCAGCACATGTGCATGAAGGATGTTAGGATTACTGTCTTAGAAATATTTATTGCTGTTATGGTAGTAGTTGACTGAAGAATATGCACAAATGCTCAATAATTAAACCTTCTCAAACAGCTTGCACAGTGGAAATAATACATCACAGAAAAGATCTAAATCTTAGTAGGTTTATTGCTTAACTTTCTCCTTTTCAACCAGTTAACAGAATTGTGAAATGTGACTCCTTTTATCACATGACATTTCCATAAGTCTACACTGAAATGCAGATTTCGTTTTCTCCAATGAAGACATACTTGTTTGCATCCAATATGGCAAGTAGACCTCTTGTCTGAGAGTTCCCTTCACAGTTTGCTCAGCAGTCGTTAGGTCCATCAATGCTGCCTCAATTTCTGTCTACTAGGGCATGCCCGTACTATATATATATCTAAAATTATATCCCCCCCCTCTATTTACATGAAATGGTTTGGTCCATTCGCAAAGCCAAAGCGAACGGCTTGCGAGTCCGGTGACAATCCCCCCCCCCCCCCTCTATTTACATGAAATGGTTTGGTCCATTCGCAAAGCCAAAGCGAACGGCAGTTACGAATCGCAGTTACGATGAATCGCAAAGTAGTTTTAATTAGTTTTAAAACATAGTTTAACGCCAACATAGTTTGCCAACGTGAAATAAATGAATACGCTCTCAAATGTGCCGTCCGAGGCAGAGTGTGTTCGCCACGTTCGGCACACGCGATAGCTCGCTGCTCTCTGATTGGTTGAATCGTTTTTTGGACATAGCTCGGTAAGTAATTGTCCGATTAATATGAAACCTTGAAAAGGCACATCCTCAGGTCCCCAGCAATATACCTGGCAAGTTTAAAGTATATCGGACCGGTAGTTGTCGAGAAACAGCGGTCGCATACACACACACAGAGATTACTGGCATTATAGATAGATTCTACCAAACCTCCGTCAAAATCATTCCAATATTGCAAATTAGGATAATCACATATTTTCAATATTTATTCCTGTACATTAATCGATTGCGATTCGATTAACTAGCATCAGCGATTGGTTGAGCTTTATCTCATATCTCTGAGTGACCTGCTTCCAAAGTTAAGTAGAGCGTTCCGGATTTGTCTCTGTGTTGTCGATTGTTGTCAATTGTATGTTTGTTTCATTTCTTATTCATATTGTGTGCTCATTGCTGTGTGATGACCATTCCTGTTTGGTTATTTAATCTCGTGCATCTGCCTCGGATGGTTAGGCCCTCCACATGTTCAACAGCCTTTTTCATTCACTCCTTGCTAAACCTTATTCTGTCCTCATCCACCTTTCACTTGACTCGTACTTTTCTCACCCCACCTCAAAACATTTCCTTCGTTCTTCCTTCTCAAAACAACCACAAACTAGAAAGCATATGCAAAGCCCGTCCTCATCCGCTTTGTATTCGGACTTCTTATTCTTCTGAATGCTAAACATGACAAAAATAGCTAAAAATAAATACAACAAATTGACGATTTTAAGTGACCATGACCTTTTAACCTCAAAAGCAATAGGCTTTAGTGAACCAACATGCAAAGCCTGCTCAAATTTCAGGTCAATCGGGTGAAAATTGGTGACTTTACGCAACCTTGACCTTTGACCTTTTGATCTAAAAAAAAAATCGGGTTCTAGCTTTTGATTGGTGAACCAATTCAGTGAACCATGCAAAAAATTTTAATTTCAGCTCAATTGGATGAATATTGACGATTTTTATGCGATGCTGAGCTTTGCCCTTTTGACCTTTTTACCAAATTATTCATTTATCTTCTCCATTTTCTCAAAATAAAGCTTTGTTGAAAATTTGATGGCAAAGCTCAAATGGAAAATTAAAATTTCAGTTGTGGACGAAATTCAATGAAATTCAATTGTATGAAAATTGATGACTTTAGGTGATGCTGAACTTTGACCTTTTGACCAAATTACTAATTGGTATTCTCCATATACTCAAAATAAAGATTTGTTAAAATTTTTATGACCAAAGCTCAATGGTAAAAAAAGGTTGTGTTCTCGACAGGCAAACAGACATATAAATTATTGCAAAACCTCGTCTCCCGCTGGGGGCTAATTAGAACGGCGGGCTACGTTCGGACGGGCTAATTAGAACGGCACTCGGTATAGAGCATATACTGTACCTCCACCAGGCTGAAGTTTTTTTTTTGTTTTTTTTTGTATACAAGATCGAGGCTCGTGAAAGAGCTAACATCAATCACACAAAAAAATCAAACAGACACACAAAACACAAAATAAGGGGAGCGGTAGACAAGATGGGGAGAGAGGGGGAAGGACACAAAACACAACATTTGAGAGCAAGGACATCGAGAGAACTGTGGGAGGGAGAGGGCTTGGGGGGAGGTGGGAGAGGTATAGAACTGTGTTTGGAGGTGGGAGAGGTATAGAACTGTGTTTGGAGGTGGGAGAGGTATAAAATGAGGGGAGGTGGGAGAGGTATAAAACATATGGACACTGCATGGACTTCCAGGAAAGAAGTTGGAATTTCCCAAAAAAAATGTATCTGGGGTGAAAATTAGCGGGGGTAGAAAAGATCAAGGTTTTGGATTGGGGAAGATAAGAGATGGTGGTGAACAGCTGTTTTAAAGACCTGGAGGGAGGGGTGGAATTGAAGGGAGTGGGGGAGTTTGTTCCAGAGGTGGGAGAAAAGGGGAATGAAAGAGTGAAGGTGAGCAGAGAGCCTAGACTTTGGCAGTTTAACCATAAGAGGGTTGGTGGCAGATCTTGTGCGACCTGTAGGAATATTTGGGGGACAGAGCACAGAGAGAGCTGGGGGAGCAAGGCCGGAGAGGAGTCGGTAGAAGACAGAAAGACCACCAACCTGCCTGCGGTGAGTGAGTGAAAGGCCCTCAGAGTTAGCTTCATCTCCCAGTTTACGTTTTTTTTTTTTTGTCTGTTTTTTGTATACAAGATCGAGGCTCGTGAAAGAGCTAACATTAATCACACAGAAAGACAAACCAACACATAAAACATATAACATGGGGAGCGGTAGACAAGATGGGGAGAGAGAGGAAAATTAATTAATTAGTTTTGAATCCCACTGATAGGCCGGATTTGGATCCAGAACTGAACCAGAATCTAATAGACTTGTTCTTGTCGCTTAACCAACTCATCGACCTATATTTGCCATAATCCGTCCATAACTTTTCGAGATATCCTGCTATATATAATTTTTGGCCCTATCTCTCAATGGTGAAGAATCACCTAAAAAATTATCTGATCCAGATCCAGATCTGGATCTTCACCAAAATCTAATCATTTTGTCCTTGTCACATACAGTGTGTTCAGAAAGTATTCACTCCCCTTGACTTCTTTCACATTTTGTTGTGTTACACCCTGAATTAAAAATGAATTAAACCGAGATTTTTTTGGCACTGATCTGCACATGAAACACCATAATGTCAAAGTGGAATTGTTTTTTGAGAACTTTTTTTTTTCAGACAGGTGCAGAGGTAACAAGTAATAAAAATTAATTCCCAATTCCCACTCATGCTGATCTCTATACTTAAGGCATTCGGTCCCAAACGATCTTTCCTCATCTCCCATTTTCTTCCTGTTCCCCTTTTTCTCCATCTATACAAATCTTTTAAATGACAATTTTTCAATGTTTCATCTTCTCACATTCACTTCCAAATGTCCTCCCATGATGCTTCCTTTTCTTCCTTTCTTTCCTGTTTCACTCCTGAAGCTTGCAAACCCATGCCCATCTGCATCTGGTCATGTTCATAGAGCGATGTCTTTCTTTGTGCCCTAAGTCATCCTTCCCGCTACCTCAATCGTGAAGTTTGTCTTTGTCTTTCTGCAATTCAAATTTTCAAACTAAATTTGTTTTGTTACGAGTGGGACATTAGGTTGTTAACCCCCTTCATGTCAGTCCCCTTCTCCTCATCAACTACTCCAGGCCCTCATCCTCCCACCCCACCAATTATTTGTGTCCCCAATTCAGAATCCCTCCACCCCTTGTTCCCCCTCCCTGTGTAACCCATGCCCTGCCCCTCCAAACATTGGACCATGCCCCCCCCCATCTCCCCACTCATCCCACCCCTCACATCTTATGCCTCACCCTGCCCCCCTCCCATATTACCCCTCATCCCACACCCTTCCATCTTCTTCGGCATTATGCCTGCTCCAGGCTTTCTCCTCCCCCGGCCCCCTCTCAGCTTCCCCCTACCCATCCACCTCCCAGCTTTCCCCTTGGCCTGCCCCCATCGAATCATCCCCTCGCCCAGCACGCTCTAATCTTCCCTCTCACCATGCCCTCTCCCAGCTTCCTATCACCTCTCAGTTTCCCCCTGCCTTGTCCCTCCCAGCTTCCTCTCACCCCAACACCTCACAAATACCCCCTTGCCCCATACCCATCTCACTTCAGGACTGGTCTCCTATCTCCACTGCCCCAAATATTAATGTGACCTGGAAATTCTTCCACAGAAACCTACTCTCTCTTATGCACAGATTCAACCCTCCTCACCCCATCAGTTTGGATTCATACCAGGTCACTAGTTTGGAGTGTAACATTAGCTACAAACAAATGTGGGTATGGATAGGGAATTGCTTTCAATGGTACTACACATTTGCCAGGAAGTTGAAGGAATCCTTAGATATACATTATACATGTTGTTGGAGCAGACAGCAGATATTCACAGAGGTCAGTTGCTTGTAAGTTTAACCAATTGTCTAAATATTAACTTTGAACGTTGAATTGCAAAGAATGTTTATTTTTATTCTCCCCAAAAAGTATCCATAAAAGCATTTTATGTGCCCTCTATTTGTCAAATTTACACTCCTAAACCCTGCCGTTTGAGCAAGCAGTTCTGAGCATGTTTGGCTTTACATGTCCTTTGTTTATGAAACAATGGTGGGAAAGTGATGCAGCACTGGCAGGTTTCACATATTCAATACACTATGCAAGCTCTTTCCATGATGCTGTACTCCTGTAAAAGAAGGATGAGTGCATATTAAGTCTAACCAGAAGCCTGGCTCACCTTTTCTGTAATTAGTGCTGACTGGCATGCTCGCTCGGCTGTTGTCATGGCTGCCAGCTTTGCCTTCACCTGGAATAACATCACACACATGGTCAAGTAAGGTTTTATCCAGACTGTAGTGTATTTTTGGATTACATGCCTTATACAGTACTCCGAGGTACTGTGTAAAAACCTTTCATTGTTATACAAAGTCATGACAACAAATCATCAATCACTGTTATTGTACGAGCTTTATCTTCTATACAAATGCAAGGACAATGTCTGTCTGACCTGTGTCCTATCTATCTATCTATCTCTATCTCTATCTCTATCTCTATCTCTATCTCTCTCTCTCTCTCTCTCTCTCTCTCTCTCTCTCTCTCTCTCTCTCTCTCTCTCTCTCTCGACTTCACGTATCAACACTATATTTCATAGGGATAATAAGCAGTCTTACAATCCTGCTTGCCACATCTAAATTTACACATGACTGCATTTATTGTTTGGCCCAGTCGGAAGTAAAACTTTCTCAAAGCATTCATGCTGGTTAGATGTTGGCGTGCAGCATCGAGTGGTCGGTGCTTCTGACGCCATTCGGTCGAGGTATTGTTATTGGTGTCATTGTCTTCGTCATTGATGTTCAATGACCTTCCTGTCCTATAAAAATCCCATCACTAGTCCTTGATATATGGGTATATCAGATAATATGGGACTTTTGAAATGACGTAATTCTCCCCAGAATGCTCAGTGCGTATGTACAGAAACTCCAGGAAATGGCTGTGTTCAGGGCGACATAAAGTACGAGTATATTATGTGTGCAAGATAGGGATTTTCACCTAGAATGCCTCAACAAGCTTCCAAATAAAGTTGAAAATAATTGGAAAAGTACCTGAAAGAAAGGGGCATGTCTCTGCACAACAAAATATTTGTACCCAACATCCCCGATTATCCCTGTCATGCAGGAATGCATCCTTGCGGGAATGCATCGTGTGAACATGACAGGATTGATTATTTATTTAATGGATGGCTTCAATTGGAAAGACCTCCCTGAGGGAGCCATTGTTTATGGTTTGGGTGTTTCTTAACAGTAATGAGCAGGTCATATCTGGGGCTAGTGAATGAATGCACAGGGTAAGTTTAAAATAAACCTTTAAAATGATGATATTTACTATTAATCATGAGTGCTGTTATAAATATATTGTTTGTTTGGTTCCGGAGCCACAAGATAAATTGTACAAGATTTTTGCATCTATTACTCAAAGGAGAATGGAGTATGTGTGTGTGTGTGTGTGTGTGTGCGTGTTGTTGGTTGTTATCTCCATTTGCAGGTTTCAGGAGGTGGAATGTAGTCCTCCCAGGATCCAAGGTATCCATCTCCTCTTCGGCAAGGGATCACAGTTCATGGACCAAACTGTTCAACTTTTTCAGAGTTTTGTTCCAAGGGTTCTTTTCAGGATCATCACCGAACCCCAGATTGCCTCCAGTTGTGCATTTGTGGTAATATTCCCAAGGATGGTTTTCAAAATCTCAGTGAGGTTGTTCTTTATCATTCCTGTTGCTCCAATTATCACTGGTACAATTTTGATTCTCTTCAGCTTCCAAGATCTCTTGACCTCATTTTTGAGGTCCTGGTATTTGGTCATTTTCTTGATTTCTGCGTTGTTTAGGCCAAAATCGCTGGGTACTGATATCTCAATCATCAATGCTGTCTTTTCCTTTTGTTCCTGAGAGCAATGTCTGGACGCAATTCTTTGTTGTTTTCTATATTCATGCTCAATGGAATCATCAGGTCGTACGTGAGCATGACGTCCTCATTTTCAATGATTGCCCTTTGTTTCGTGTTTCCATGAGTTTTCTGGTACTGTGATGTTTACATTTTTTGCAGGTATGCCAATGAATCACGTTGCATACTTTGTTGTGCCGTTGTGTGTAAAGTTGTTCTGATAATAGTTTTTTGCATCCCGAGAGCAGGAGACTAGTACTTTCTGTTTCTGTCTTGCAGAATCTACACTTGTCCGTCTGGCTCAGTCCCGCCATCTTTTTAAATCCAATGGCATGGTGTCCTTGATCTTGGGCATTCATTATGATTCGTTCTCTGTCCCACTTGAACTGACTTCTTTTTAGCCATTCCAATGAGCCTTCTTTGTCTATCCACAATCTGTCCAATTTGTTTTTGTATTTGCCTGCTCTTTTGTCATTCTCCCAGTTGTTGGTGTATATTTCTTGATATTTCTTTTGATATATTTTTGTCTTTTTTGCAATTGTTGTATTTGTTTCATTTTCCTGTGCAGCATCTTCTATTTCAGTATTTGCACTTATTTTTGGAAATTATTTGCTGGGTGAGTTAGGCATACTTTTTACCTCCGCCACAGAAGGTGGATGGAGGTTATGTTTTCACCCCTGTCTGTCTGTCTGTTTGTCTGTCTGTGAACAAGATATCTCAAAAAGTTGTGGATGGATTTGGATGAAATTTGGCAGAGAGGTAATGTATGTGACAAGGACGAAATGATTAGATTTTGGTGAAGATACGGATTTTGAACCGGCTAGTAGAATTTTTTAAGTGATTCTTTACAATTGGGAGATTGGGCCAAAAACTATACATAGCAGGATACCTCAAAAGGTTGTGGATGAATTTGGACGAAACTTGGTGGAGAGGTTGGGTGTGTGACAAGGAAGAATTGGTTCAACTTTGGTGAGGATCCAGATGTGGATCCGGCTAGTGGAATCTTTTAAGTGATTCTTCACCATTGAGAGATCGGGTGAAAAGCGATTATATAACATGATATTTAAAAAAGTTATGGACGAGTTCTGACTAAACATGGTGGACGAGTTGGTTAAGTGACAAGAACAAGCAGATTCGATTTTGGTTCAGGTTCGAATCCAGATCCGGCCTATCAGTGGGATACAAAACATAAACTGTTCAGCCTGGTGTAGGGTATGCGCACTACCGAGTGCCGTTTTAAGTTCTGGTTTGTTATGTTCATGCTTGTACACAACGTGTAGTTGGTTGAGCTTTTCACGTACTCTGCTAATCCTACAGTCGTCTCTCTGTGCACTTGATTGAGTTCCATCAGGCCATCACCTCCTTCTTTCCTCGGCAGGTACATTCTTGGGATGCACTGATTTTTGTAGAAGATTTTGTGGATAGTGAGGATTTTCCGTGTTTTTGATATCCAGTTTTTCGATATCCGCTTAGTGCCAGTTTACTATTCCACAGCTGTACTGGACCACTGGTACTGCTAGTTGGTCTATGGCTTAGATTTTGTTTCTTGGGGTGAGATATGTTTTCAGGATCAGCCTCGTTCTATACAGGTTTTCTTTGGTAATTGTTTTTCACATTTTTTTAGGACAAATGTCGTGGCCCTCTTCTACTCCAAGGTATATGTAAGCTGCTTTATTGTCTAGCTCTGCTATTGTAGTATTAAGGTCGATTTTTTAATGTTGTCTGTTTTTCTTGGTCTACCTTGTACAAATGTGCACCTGGCACACTCATCAAGGCCAAATCAAGGGAGGCACAAAGCACCCCTCCCTATATATGGGATCGTTTCTCTGTAAGCAACTTAACATGGAGACTGAAAATGCGTTTCTCGGCTTCTACTTGACGAAATCGGCTGCAAATTTCAGAAGTAAATACTTTGTACGTCGAGGTAATATTTCCATTTGGATGTGGTCGGAGAACCGTTTCACTCATTTCAATTCTGCCAATTTTTCATCGTTCAGTGCAAAGAGTTTTAAATCATCCATGTAAAGTAGATGTGTCTCCTTTCTTGTTTCTTTTTATGTTATTTAATTGGATGTTAGGGTGTATCCGTGTCCTTGCTCACTACAAAAGTTACTTATTGGGTCCAGGGCCAGGCAAAACAGGAGGGGGTAAAAAGCTGTCTCCTTGGAAGATCCCGCTTCATATCTTTACTCCTGGTATTTCAATCCTTCCTTCTGAATGCTGCAGGATTAGGGTGGTATTCCATATAATGTGTGTGTGTGTGTGTGTGTGTGTGTTTTTTTTTGCGTGTGTGTGTGTGTGTGTGTGTGTGTGTGTGTGTGTGTGTGTGTCTAATGGTTTCTGGGGAGGTTGGAGCACAGGCTCTTCCCTACGCCAAGGTTCCTGTGTAGGTGCATGAATATGAATGAATGAATGATCGTTTTAAGGCCATTTTTCCCCGCTACAGCGGCGTTAGCGGTTCCTGTGTAGGTTCATGTGTAACGTTTCTCTGTATGCAACTTAACAACTCAACACATATATAAAGTATTATATATATATATATATATATATATATATATATATACATATATATATACAGTATATATATATATATATATATATATATATATATATATATATATATATATATATTGTTGCGGATCTCAACGTCGGCCTTTTTTTCCCCTTAAGAAGGGGGGATTAATCCCCTTGTGTGCGACTGACCGACGTGAGTCCTGAAGTTGCCCAGCTCCCTCCAGAGAGGCAGGTGAGCAACCTCGTTCGCGACCGCGGACAAGATGTTAATTGCCGAGCGGATTAGCAGCCGCAGCACAAACCATTAGCAAGTCCTAGACCCGATTCTTGAACGTTGGCCAAATCGTGCCACAGGTATTCAATTGGGAAAAGACAAGGACGAACGGATGTGAGGAAACCAGAAGGTAAGGAAGAACAAATATAATTTATTACTAATATTTATCACAATCAAAGGAACCAAGGAGAAGGAAAGAAACAAAAAGAATTTACAGAAGGATGGAAGGATCAGAAGGACACAGAGCAATTCTAGCTTACCTATGCAGTCTTACTTAAACCCCAGGACAACACAAAAGATGGACGACAGTCAGACTTACACAGGGAATGATGATAGGAATGACAGGAACGAATGGCTGGAAGGGGAGGAAGGTTCAGCTGGAGTTTTGCTCCCACCCGGGACGTCGGGCTCGACCTCGACGGCCACCAATGCCACCGATCCCACAGCAATCTGGTTCCCGCGTAGCAGCGGGTCGAAGCTGCGTGTCACAGGGGGGCCGGACTACGGTGGTCTCAAAGCTGCGGTTGGTTCAGCTGCGGTGGACTCAAAGCTGCGGTTTGTTCACTCAACTCTCTCAGTGCTCACTCCTCCACTGAACTGAACTCCACTCTGCTGCTCCTCCTCCACTGAACTCAACTCTCAACTCTCTTGTGAGGGGCGCCGCGTGATGGGTTTTATAGTGCCACACCCTGGAACGTTCGCGAAACTGCCCGATCGTTCTCTCTCAGCCCTCTCAAGCCAAACCCCTCGTGCTTGGTTGGTTGATCGGGGCTGGCTCACTCCTCCTTCCTATGACGAGGTGGAGACACGCCTTTCCTCTCCGAGCTGGCCGCGTGCGTAATGGCGGCAATGCAGTTGGCAATAGAGGCTTTGAGGGAATTGAAAGGGGATCTATCTTATTTCAATTCGGTGCAATGCAGAGTCAACTAATGGGAAACACAGCCTTAAACTAATACACATAATAAGGAAATAACTATTTAGAAGGGTATATGGTGGCCTACGTGCATGTATATGGACTAACTAAGAGGACGACCTTTGACCTTTACACTTAACGGAGGTATTTACAAGGAATCATTACACTACTTAGAGGGTGATATTTACAAAAAAAAACACAGGATTCTCAAATCCGCAACACTGCACCCTCATCCTCTAGGCACGTCCCGGGCCTATAAAACTTTAACTTAGTGTGGCACGTAGGTGTAGTTCCCTCTACAATTAACCTGACCCTGAGTGCGACAGTTTTAAAACACAAATAAGTATGTCCCTCTGCTGCATTGCACCCTACCTAACAGAATCACGCCCACAGCTAACCTAATTGCGGAATGGTTCTCAAACTAAACATGTACGGTGGGGAGCATTATTTACAAGTGACGCTGATTGTATTTATGAAACGCAACCCAGGACCTGTGATTGTTCTTTCTGGGGGGGGGAGACAGTCTGCTCTGCATCGACGCACCATGAAAGCACCCAAAAATGCACCAATACACCCCCAAGCACCAATCGGTGCAGTCATCATTGTTCATCAGTGTTCAATGCATGAAAATAAACTCAACAACCCCTAACCCTGCAGGTGATCTCTTGCTCTTCGGCTCCCTCTGCTGGCTATTATTACTTTCTTCCAGTTGTTGTCTTTTTCCTTTGCTGGCGGCCTATTTGCAATAAAATGCACCTAACGTGTCCGTTTTTATTTATTTATGGCCCACAGGGGCCGACTAGTGTGGTTCACCTGTGGGGCATCGGTGCCCTGTGGCCAAGGTCCGCCAGCAAGATCTTCCTCTGGCCAACCTGGCCGGTTCCAGAAGAGGGGCCATGCCCCAACTCATGGGGTCCATGAGTGGTGCTCGGCCACAGACATGTGGTCCATCATGTGGTGCATCGATGCAGACAGCTGATTGCGGGGGTTCGGGCACACAATGGCGGACTCCCACACGCTCCCCTCAGTGCCCAGAGAGCACGATCCATGGGTCGGGGAAGGAAGACAGAGAGGGCAGGTTAGCGAGGGGTAAGGGCGCAAGGGTACACATCAATAAAGGCAATGCAAGGTGAGGTGCGCCTGGAGACCGAGCGGAGAAAAGCTCGTCCCTATCGTACGTCACCCCACCCGTCACCTATTCTACCCTTGCCCTTATCCATATTTACAAAAAAAAACCTACACATTTACAAATCCGTCACTACGTCTCGTCCTCCCTATATTTCCCCTAATACCAAATTCGTCACAATCCCATAGTCTCAATTTGCCATCACCAATTCATCATCAATCCTCATAAGGAGGGAGAGATGGAACATCAACACAATGTCACACCCACGTCATGATGCGTCTCACAATCCAAAACATTTGCACAAAAATAATAAAAACATGGCATGGTGTGGAGTTTTGTCACCTCAGGTGAGTGGATGTAGATGGTGCGAGGAGATTTCCATCCGATCTACCTTCTAAGTGACATTAACACACTTTACACTACCCGGGGTCTTTCCCTGCCAATCCATTGGCCATCTTACTCTGTGTGGTTTTAAGAACCAAATTCCCATTGACCAAACTGTGGTGCTTCATCAATTTGGGGTCTCACTCCCCCGATTCAACTCCCTGTGCCTTTGCACAATTTCAAGACTGGGTCGTGTGGCTCTCCCAGCAGGTCTACCCACCTGCACACCTCCACCACTGCAGTTGCCTCCGAGCTTACCTGCTCCTTACCCTAACCTATCTAACTAGGGAAGGCCCTCTGGCGCTTTCCCCACTCGGTGCCCTCTCTGGCACTGGGCTACCCGAGTCCGTCCTCTGGATCCTCGGGCCCCATCCACAACTCTAACGGCTCCCAGAGCCCACCTGCGGCCTCAACTGGCCGACATCCTCACAGTGGCGGAGTGCCCATTTAACTACACACACTAACAGGCCACACACCCAGCCATTTCCACATCACTAATGCACCCATCCAAACACCATTCTGCCACCTCGCACCACAGATGCCAATATGCAACCACAATTTACCTACTCCCTCTACCTAACTCTTAAACTACCCTCCCCGGGTATTCGTGATGGGGTCCATCCTCCCCATACACACCTTCGCACCATCCACTCCACTCCACAGTTTTCACCATACTCACTCCACACCATCCATTCCATGCTCCATGTATTCCACACACCTGTTCCATCACACCTGGTGCCACCTGCACCCTCCTTCCTCCCAGGCTTCTTCATTCATTCAATACAATGCACAACCACAATTGTTCCTCATGCACTGCTCCATACACTTCCACGCTCAATACAATCCACAATCACACTTATGCCTCATACGCTGCTTCATACACTTCCACGCTCAATACAACTCACAATCACCTCACTCTTTTCACAATACACTTCCGAATACACTTTCAATTCTCAAACACACGGCATCATCCGATCTACCTGGTTTCCCTCTAACTTGGTGCTCCCGGTCTTCCCTTTAAAGTAGGCTCATCCCACGTCATTAACAACCATTCTAACCTCTCTATGTCCCCGACTACCTGTCCAATGTCGCTACTTACCTCTACCGTTACCTATGGTCATCTCTAGGTCCCTATACATTATCCTAACCCTCCCTCGGCGAGCTTACACTGCCATAAACCCCATAGCTAGTGCTCATGTGCCCCCGTCATGATGTGAGGGATGGCAAAGTTGCCATCCCATCACATCGAGCATCTTCCACTATCACCCCCCCCCCCCCCCAGTCCTCTGACACTACAAGCCCCCGTCGCAAGAGGTACTGGGTCCTGCCTCGGCATCTAGAGCCGAGGCGATCCACGAGGGCGCCTGCTCGCCGGCATAAGGTCTTATCCGGTCGGCATGGACGATCCGAGGGAGGGCCCGTGGCCCCATTTTGATCTTAACGACCACGTCACAGACTTGCGACAGGACGACTCCCAGGCCTTGCCAGGGGGAGGTGAGTTTTGGGCACCTACCCTTCCGCCTCCGGGGATTAAAGAACCAAATCTTCATCCCCGGAGCGCACTGACTCCCCTGGCTCCGGTGGTCATACCTGCGCTCCATCTTGGCCCCCGCCAGATGGAGCTGGCGGCGGGCGAAGGCATGGACCCGCTCCATGCCTTCCTCCAGGTGACGTGCGTAACCCTCCCTCGGCGGTGTATCTGTGGTGTCTGGCACGGGACCGCATAGCAAGTCGGCGGGAGCCCGCAACTCCCGTCCATGCATGAGCAACGCTGGACTGCATGCGGTGGCCCCGTGCTGGCTAGTTCGGTAGGCCATTAACAAGTACGGGGGATGTTTGTCCCAGTCATCCTGACGGGTGGTGGTGAACAATGCCAGTTGTTGTATCAATGTTCGATTGAATCTTTCCACGATCCCGTCAGATTGTGGCCGCAAGGGCGTGGTCCGTGTTTTCCGAATTGACAGGAGTCTGCACACATCTTTTAGTAATCGGCTCTCAAAATTTCGTCCCTGGTCGGTGTGCAGCTCCTGTGGAATCCCGTGCCGATATACAAATCCTTCCACAAAGGCCTGCGCTACAACCCCGGCTTCTTGGTTGGGGAGGGCGTAGGCCTCCGGCCACTTGGTGAAATAGTCCATTACAACGAGGATGTACTTATTACCTTGGTGGGTGCGGGGCAGCGGTCCTAGAATATCCATAGCCACCCGCTCACTCAAGGGGGGCCCCCACCTGGTGTAATTGAAGGGGGGCCCTCATCCTCCGTGCTGGTCCCTTTTTGGCAGAACAGGCGTCGCATCTCCGACACCAGTCCTGTATGTCGCGCCCCATATTAACCCAATAGAACCTCCGGCGGACCCGAGATGTTGTCTTTGTCCTGCCCAAATGGCCGCCGGAGCGGGTACCATGCACCTGTTGTAATATGACGTTCTTAAATTTGTCAGGGACTATCACCAGCCACGAAGTTCTCTCAGAGGGAACCTCCATCCACTTGCGATACAAGATGTTGTCTTTCAATTCCAGGGTCTGCCACTGAGCCCAATACGCCTTGGTTTGCGCCCCAAGGGGGGTGACCTCTTCCCCCTTTGGTCTTTGCCCCAATTTGACCCATTTGAACACCGGTCCCAGGATGGGATCCTCCTGCTGGGCCGTGCTCCATGCCAAAGTTCCAAATTCTTCATCCGCGGTTAGTGGCAAAATTGGCCCTCTCACCCGGGTTGCCCGGACGACGAGAATCGGGGCAGAATCGCCCAATTGCTCCCTCTCCTCGTGTCTCGCACAAAATTTGCAGTTTTCCCCCAGACAAGGACGCCGAGAGAGTGCGTCCGCATTACCATGGGCCTTCCCGGCCCTATGGGTCACACTGAAATCGTACTGCTGCAACTTCTCCAACCACCTTGCAATTTGGCCCTCCGGTTCCTTGAACCGAAGGAGCCATTGCAAGGAGGAATGGTCAGTTCGAACCGAAAATTTCCGCCCGTACAGGTATGGGTGGAAATGGTTCATGGCAGCCAGCAGAGCCAATAGTTCCTTGCGGGTTACGCAATAATTTCGCTCGGGCATACTTAAGGCCCGACTATAATAACCAATCACTCTCTCCACGCCCTCCTGTGTCTGAGACAAAACTGCGCCCAATCCTTCCTGGCTTGCATCCGTGTCCAGGGTAAATGTCCCGTCACTAGTGGGGTAAGCTAGAAGGGGTGCGGATGTCAAACACCCCTTAAATTTTAGGAAGGCCTCTTGGCACTCCCTTGTCCAATTAAATCGCGTCCCCTTCTCCGTAAGCCGGTGGAGGGGACGGGCCAACTCCGCAAATTTCGCCACAAAGCGCCGGTAGTAGGAGCAGAGTCCCAAAAATCCCCACACCTCCTTGATGGTACGTGGTGCGGGCCACTCCTCTACCACTGTAATTTTGCCTGGGTCTGTTTTTACCCCCTCGCGACCGATAACGTGACCTAAATAGGCCACCTCTCTTGCAAACAAGGTGCACTTACTCGGGTTCAGCTTCAACCCTGCCTGTCTGAGGCACCCGAACACCTGGTCCAAATTAGCTAAAGCCTGGGGGAAGGTCTTGGCATGTACTAGGACGTCATCCAGGTATACTAGGCATGATTGCCACGGCATGCCGCCTAGTACATGTTCCATTAATCATGATGAGGTGGCGGGGGCGTTACACAAACCAAACGGCATCACAGTGAACTGATACAGCCCCTTACCTGTGGAAAATGCCGTTTGCTCCTTCCCTGTCCTATCCATCTCCACCTACCAATACCCACTCTTGAGGTCTAAAGTTGTAAACCAATTTGAGCCCGCAACGGCATCGAGGGTGTCATCAATTCTTGGCAGGGGATATGAGTCCTTGAGTGTCACGTTGTTTAGCTGGCGATAGTCCATGCAGAACCGCGTGGTCCCATCTTTCTTTTTAACCAGCACAACAGGTGACATCCAGGGACTTCCCGAGGGCTCGATGACGCCTGCATCGAGCATCTTTTCAACCTGCTCGTCAGCTTCCGCCCTCTTGCTCCAAGGGAGCCGTCGGGCGGGCTGACGAATAAGCCGGGCCTCACCGGTGTGGATCTGATGTTTCATCAGGCCCGTACGTCCAATATCCTCGGGGGACAAGGAGAAGAGATCCAAATGGGATCCAATCAGTTTGTGTAAGGCCTCCCTCTGGGTACCTCCCAACTCTACGCTACTACGATTTACCATCTCACAAATGGGATCGGGCCAATTCATATTACTTATTGAAGGCTCCCCCTGGGGCCGGCTTGGCTGGACGTTCTCGCCCCTCACTGACGCGACTTCTCTAACTGGGGTGCAGCCAGCTACCTTCGTGCCCCTCCCTGTAGTGCGTGGTTCCGTGCTAATGTTAATTACTCGGACGGCCATCACCGGCCCGTCCGTTTTTACAAGGGTGCGGCCCACGATTAAACCAGGTATGGATCGCGCTGCCACCGGTTCGACCAGACCGCAGGACTCCCGCCATGTCGGGCGAGCTGACCATAGGGCCGGCACTATGGCCTCGGCCCCCGGAGGGATGGTCACGGCCTCAGGAGCCTCCAGCTCCACCCTCTCGGCCGTGCTCACCCCCTCCAATGGTAGCTCTTCCACTCCCACTTGCAGGATCCCCCGGCTCAAGTCGATTTTACAACCGCTAGCAGTCAACAAATCCAACCCTATTCAGCATGGGTCGCACACCTCTGCCACCCAAACCTCTATCTCCTTCTTTACCGATCCCAACTTGAGGGTCACAAAACCACGCCCTATGATCGGAGGCGTTTCCCCGGTAGCCAACTGCAAACTATGATTTTCCAGACGCTGGATTTTATCCCAGCCGTCTGCACTCAAATGAAGGATCACGGGGCTGATGATTGTGGTGCTGGCTCCCGTATCCACAACGGCATCTACCCCCACGCCGGCAATTTTGCATCGAATTGTTAAACTACCTGTTCCGATTTGGCCACAATGAATGACCTGTCACGTCAATGAGGGCTCCTCTCCATCCCCTACTGCCGAACACCGCCCTGCATGCCCGACACGTTCTAGTTTCCCGGGCCCTCGCAGGGGGGGGGGGGGGGGGTGGTCGGCTAGGCCGATCGATACGGGGTGGAGTTGAGGGCATCGGCTGGCGGGGACCGTCCCGACGCGGAGCTCGACACTCCCACGCACGGTGACCCAGCCGAGCACAATTATAGCACCTCACCTGGTAAGGTGCTTGCCTCCGGTATTCCAAATTCCCCCCCCCCCCCCCTCCCGAATGGGTGTACTTTGCCGTGGACTACCGGGTGCCACCGTTGTGGCCGCCTGCCATGGTCCAGGTCCCGCCAGGCGCCGATCCACCAGCCTCCGGACCATGCTCTCCAGGTCAGGGCCCCCTAGAGGGGCCGCCACCCATCACGGGCCTTACCTGACGCACCGCCACTGCGTGGCGCTCGCCTCCCCGGGCCAGCGGCCTCGCTGCTTCCCAACGGGCTGCAGCGTCGGCCGCCTGACTCATGATCTGCGGGCGCCACATGGCGAGCTGTTGTCGGAGCTCCAGATCCGGAAGAGCCTGGATAAAGTGATCCAGCGCCAGGCTTTCCTGGGAACTCGCTGCCATGTCCATGTGTGCGATCCCTACTGCGCGGCGAATGTCATGGGCAAGTTCCCCGATGGTCTCCTGGGGCTTGCGTTTTCGCTGAGCAAGCTGAGCTTTAACAAGCTCGCTTTGCTGTTCGATGCCGAAACGATTAATGAAGGCCGCGCGGAGAGCTGGCAGGGTGAGAGCACCCGGTGGTAAAGCTATCAGCACCTCCGCCGCCGCACCGCGCAGTGCTCCCACAAGGTGTACTCCACCTTCGTCCGGATTCCAACCGTTGCCTCTACACACGTATTCAAACTGCGCCAGGTACGCCCTCAGATCACTCTTGCCGTCATACGGCGCGAGTGGGACCTTGTGGGCACCCGAAGGCCGGACCCCGCGCGTCACTCCTTGCGGGATCAGCGCGGGACCAAACTGTTCGGGCCCCCACAGTACACTATTCCCGGGGGGCTCCCGTGCATCCCCCGTCGCTCCAAACACTACTCCTCTTGGTGTTGATGCCTGGGTCGCCCTTCCGCAACCCGCTACCCACTCCATACCCGCACACCCTTGCTCACCAATTCCCCTCTCACTCCCCATAGTCAGACCTCCTTGCACACCTCCTTTATCCATACACTCCGGACCAGTCATACACCTCACCATTGGTCCCTCACGAACACCCGGGTCTACACCAACACCCAAGCCGACTGAATCTCCCCTCACACCATATACATTTCCGGGTATATCGCCACTCACCTCGGCACCTCGTCTTCGCTCCTCCTCCGCCACCTGCAAACTCTTTATTTGGTCAGTAAGCACATCATCACGATTTGAGCACAGACCTTGTACATATTCCATCACCTCCTCCTTTATCTCTCTCTTAGTTTCCCTCCGTCTCTTCTTAATTTCACTCACCCCCTCTTCCACATCCTCTAATTTTTGCTTCACCTCTTTCATTTCCCGGTGCGCCACCTCAATTTCTTCCTCTAAGGCCACCTTGATCGTTTCTATGTGCGTCCTCACCCCCCGTTCTTTCGTCTCCATTGCTTCTGTTACCTCGTCCAACCTCTTTGTCAACCCCTCATGTACCATCTGACATTCCCTCTTCGTCGCTACGAGTTCTCTTTTTATCTCCTTCTGAGTCGCCTTTAACCCCCCGATTATCGCGGGGTTCTTCTCCACTTGCTCCACTAATTCCTTTGTCCCACCGTCAGCTGCTCTACTCCCCTCGTCAGATCCTCTATTCCCCCCTGTAACCTAGCCGTACTATTTCTCACCTCTTTCTCCATACGCTCCTCACCTCGCTTTACCTCCTCGTGTACCCCCGAGACCTCCTCGCCCACACCTCGTCTGATCTCCTCCCCCATTTCTCCCATCTCTTTGGTAGATGCTGCCCTCATCTGTTCCAAATAATTCCTCTGGGCATCCAATTCGGTTTCTAACCCGATTTTCACCTCCTCTATCTGATCTCCCATTTGTTTAATTTCCCGGGCGGATTGCTCCCCTATTTCCCTCAATTTGCCTTCCATAGTGTTTTCTAACCCCCCTAACCCATTCTTCAACCCTTCCATCTGGTTCTCCTGGGCAGCCATTCTATTTTCCAACCCCGTTAACCTCTCCTTCATTTCCCCCATTTGATTACCCATGTCCTCCAGTTGTCCCCCTAATTTACCTTCTAGCCCTTCCAACCTGTTGTCTAACCCCTCAAATTTGGCTTCTAGCCCCCCGATTTGATTTCCCATATCATTCCTCAATTCCCCTATTTGATTTTCTAATCCCCCAAATTTACTGTCCAACTTCCCAATTTGGGCGCTGGTACCCCTCGCTTCGTCCCTCATTGCTCCCATTTGGCCTCACATTGCTCCCATTTGGCCTCCCAGCCCCCTGTTCTCTTCTATTAAGGCCCGCATTTGCAGCATGAATAGACCCCAGTCCATTGACGGCGCTGCTACGGTCACGGGCGCGGCGACATTTGGTGCCGCTGCAACCCCGTGCGCGAGGGCACCATCTTGTGCGCCTGAAACCTCTGCAACCACATCCTCACTGCTCTCCTCCTCCATCATTACTCCCACCTCCTCCCTGGGGTCCTGGGTTGATTCTAACCCCTCTTCTAACTCACCCACCAGCGTCCGCCTTGACTATCCATGGCACGATTTTAAATTTAGGATGTTAAATAAAATAAAATCTTGGGCCACTCGTAATTTCGAGTGCGCTAAGCGCACTTCAGGTCCGAATCCCACTCCTGACACCAATTGTTGCAGATCTCAACGTCGGCCTTTTTTCCCCCTTAAGAAGGGGGGATTAATCCCCTTGTGTGCGACTGACCGACGTGAGTCCTGAAGTTGCCCAGCTCCCTCCGGAGAGGCAGGTGAGCAACCTCATTCGCGACCGCGGACAAGATGTTAATTGCCGAGCAGATTAGCAGCCGCGGCACGAACCATTAGCAAGTCCTAGACCCGATTCTTGAACGTTGGCCAAATCGTGCCACAGGTATTCAATTGGGAAAAGACAAGGACGAACGGATGTGAGGAAACCAGAAGGTAAGGAAGAACAAATATAATTTATTACTAATATTTACACAATCAAAGGAACCAAAGAGAAGGAAAGAAACGAAAATAATTTACAGAAGGATGGAAGGATCAGAAGGACACAGAGCAATTCTAGCTTACCTATGCAGTCTTACTTAAACCCCAGGACAACACAAAAGACGGACGACAGTCAGACTTACATGGGGAATGATGATAGGAATGACAGGAACGAATGGCTGGAAGGGGAGGAAGGTTCAGCTGGAGTTTTGCTCCCGCCCGGGACGTCGGGCTCGACCTCGACGGCCACCGATGCCACCGATCCCACAGCAATCTGGTTCCCGCGTAGCAGCGGGTCGAAGCTGCGTGTCACACGGGGGCCGGACTACGGTGGTCTCAAAGCTGTGGTTGGTTCAGTTGCGGTGGACTCAAAGCTGCGGTTTGTTCACTCAACTCTCTCAGTGCTCACTCCTCCACTGAACTGAACTCCACTCTGCTGCTCCTCCTCCACTGAACTCAACTCTCAACTCTCTTGTGGGGGGAGCCGCGTGACGGGTTTTATAGCGCCACACCCTGGAACGTTTGCGAAACTGCCCGATTGTTCTCTCTCCGCCCTCTCAAGTCAAACCCCTCGTGCTTGGTTGGTTGATTGGGGCTGGCTCACTCCTCCTTCCTATGATGAGGTGGAGACACGCCTTTCTTCTCCGAGCTGGCCGCGTGCGTAATGGCGGCAATGCAGTTGGCAATAGAGGCTTTGAGGGAATTGAAAGGGGATCTATCTTATTTCAATTCGGTGCAATGCAGAGTCAACTAATGGGAAACACAGCCTTAAACTAATACACATAATAAGGAAATAACTATTTAGAAGGGTATATGGTGGCCTACGTGCATGTATATGGACTAACTAAGAGGACGACCTTTGACCTTTACACTTAACGGAGGTATTTACAAGGAATCATTACACTACTTAGAGGGTGATATTTACAAAAAAAAACACAGGATTCTCAAATCTACAACAATATATATATATATATATATATATATATATATATATATATATATATATATTATATATATATATATATATATATATATATATATATATATATATATATATATATATTGTTACAGACACGACTTTGATGTTATGGTGGGCCGAGCGGAATGGCCGCCGTGTCCGCACAAGTTACCCGATTATGCTCGAACGTTGACTAAGTCGCGCTATGCTAAATCAATGATGGAAAAGACACAACGGCTGGATTAAAATGACACGACACCAAGGGTTCAGTTCTCAAGACCTCCGGAGGAGGTTATATTAGGGCGGAAGGTCAGATTACAACGACAAGAGGGACAGCATAGAAAGGCAGGCACTTAGACACGGTCTTATAATAGCCCCGACAGACGACAGATAAACAGGACAAAAACTGACTCACACGGGGATTGATGGCAAGGAAAGCGGGTAGTCGATGGCTCAAGGTGCACCGTTCTCGGAGGGGGTGCACCGTTCTCGGAGGTACTGCAATACCGGGTCGATGCGTGGAGCTCGCTCAGCGCTTGGAGGTCGTGACTTGTCTTCTTCAGTCGGGGGCGCATCTCACGTCACGTCCGGTAAGTCGCCGCGTATATCCGGCGGGGAGTGACACGCCCTCGGCTCGTTAGCTCCGCCCCAGATGGAATCGGCCCGTTGCTTCTCATTGGGTGCGTGCGGGGGGGTTACCGGCTCCGCCCTTGACGAGGGGCTGACAGGGAGCCCCTTCGTGGTAACCCCGTCGGAGCGCATGGGTAATGGCGGCTAACCGAGCCGGAGTGAGGACGCACACTCCCCGCACGCCGCGCCGCGCCCCTCTGTTGTTGTAGTTGTTGTTGTAGTTGTTGTTGTAGTTGTTGTGGGGAAGATGGGAGGAGGTAAGGGGAGGTCCTAAACTCACTACTGGTGCCATACAATCACATTCTGGTGCAACGAAGAGTCAGAATTAATGGAAACGAGTCCTTAACTGACATAGACTAAGAATAACTAGCAAGATGTCCGAAAGTTGTCTACGTGAGATGCGGTGGACCTGGGCACGACATTTAATGGGGGAAAAAGGGGAAGGTCGGTTCTACAGAGTGTTATTTACAGGCAATGGGACTAGGGAATGGGGGATTGGGGATAGTTGGGGAGTATTGGGGAAATAGGGGAATATTTACAAGCGGATATGGAGGCCAAATGCCATATTCGCAACATTGCACCCTTCTCTACCCTCGGGGCGTCCCGACCCGATAAATTTTTACCTACTTTAGTGTGGCACGCAGATGTAGTTCCCTCTACTATTAACTCTACCCTGAGTGCGACAGTTTTACAGATATTCACAAATGAGTAAATATGTCCCCCTGCGACGTTGCACCCTTCTCCTCACAGAAACACACCCACAGGATAACCGAATCCGGAAAGAATTCGCAAACTAAACATACAGCCGGTAGGGAGCATTATTTACACGACTACGCTGCTATTTACACTACGATCCAGGACCTGTTTTTGGAGGAACACATGCAGATGTTATGCATAGAGAGAGCACGCATGCCAGCATCGATACACCAACCCACGAGTGCTCTGTGGCCTTACGGCCTTTAATAATGTGCAGAGCACCCCTTCCCAGCACCAAAAGCACCACCCCATCACACAGTCAGCACCATCCGGTGCAGTCACCATTGTTCATTAAAATAAAAATAACTTCAACAACCCCTAACCCTGCAGGTGTCTCTTGCTCTTCGTGTGGTGCACTTGGCCTTCTGGCTTCTTTCAAAAATAAAGAAAGGCGCCAACCGCGTCCATTTCTTTATTGTGGCCGTCAGGGGGCCAACTATAAGTGGTTCACCTTGTATGGCATAGGTGCCACGTTGACCCATAGGTCCATCCACGGGTGGTGCTTGGCCGCAAAAGAACTGCGGTCCATTGTGGGTGGCCACCAACATTGCGGTCCATATGGTGTATCGATCCAGGCAGCAAGCAGCGAAAGTGCAGGCCCACAACTGCGTAGCCAGCACCTCTCTCTCCTCTCTCTCTACCCCAAAGCCAGATCCTCGGAGGTGGGAGACAAAAGAAGAAGACAAGTGAGTAAGGTGGTAAGGGCGCAAAAGTGCACGCAATGTAAGATGATGCACACTGGGGGCACATGGGAACCAGGTGAGACAGGTACGTTCCTACCGTACGCCCCCCCCCCCCCACCAGGTAACCTACATGGCCCCTCCCTTACCCCTTACTGTATCCACAAAACATAACACTACCCATAAACATCTACTTTACAAATCAACAAACATCCCTACTGTCTTCCCCATTCCTCCCATATACCAATTTCGTCTTCTCTCCCTCCTAACCAATCAAATTTGCCATTTTCAACTCTCATCAAAATTTGCCATCTCCAACTGCACATCAAAATTTGCCATTACCAATTCATCATCAGTCCCTCCTAGGGAGGGAGAGATGGAATCACCCCAATGTCTCATCCACGTCGTGATGCGTCTCACAAATCCTCACAGCAATTCTCATTTCTGCACACAGAACAAAGAAAACACAGGTGTGGAGTCATCATCATCACCACAGGTAAGTGGCTGCGTATGGTGCGACAGGTTCATCAATCCTAACTATTTCCTAAATGACTTTAACAACTTTACACTACCCGGGGTCTTTCTCCGGCCAACCATTGGCCCTCTTACACTATGGGTTCTAAAAACCAATTCCCATTGGCCAAACTGTGGTGCTTTTCAATTTGGGGTCTCACTCCCCCGATTCATCTCCCGGTGCCCTCGCACAATTTCTGGGCTGTGGCGTGTACCTCTCCCAGCGGGTCTACCCACCTGCACACCTCCACCACTGCAGTTGCCTCCGAGCTTACCTGCTCCTTACCCTAACCTAACTACCTGGGGAAGGCCCTCTGGCGCTCTCCCCACTCGGTGCCCTCTCTGGCACTGGGCTGCCCGATCCACACCCGGGATCCTCAGGCACCCACTCACAACTACCAGCTCCCAGAGCCCACCTGCGGCCTCACCTGGCCGACATCCTCACAGTGGTGGAGTGTCCAACCAACTACACACACTAACAGGCTACACGCCCAGCCATTTCCACAACACTAATGCACCCATCCACAATACCATTCTGTCACCCGCACCACAGATGCCAATATCCAGCCACAATTTACCTGTACCCTCTACCTAACACTTACACTACCCACTCCGGGTATCCGTGATGGGGGTCCACTCTTCCCCCATTCACACCTTCGCACCATGCACACCACTCCATACCACTTACTCCAACTCTCTCCACACACCTGTACTTGCACACCTGTGCTCTCACTCTTGGTGCCGCCTGCACCCTTCTCTCCCCAAGCGCATTCGCGCTGATCCACAACACTCATTACTCATACACTGCTCCACACACCTGTCCAGTTGCACACCTGTGCAATCACACCTGTTCAATTCTCACACACATGGCATCATCTCAGCTAACTACTCCCTTCTGAAACTTGCGCTTCCCAGTCGTCCCTTTAAACTATTGCGCTCCCACGTCATTATCATCCACACTAAACTACCTGCGTCCCCACTACAGGTATCAGTCACTAACTAAACCTTAACGTCACCTAATGTCATCTTCTAGGGCCCTATCAATATAACCTAACCCACCCGGGCTAGTTTTCACTGCCATACACCCCATAAACTATTGCTCCTTTGCCCCCCCACCATATGGGAAGGGTGGCAAGGATGCCAGCCTTACCCACCGGGCCCATCGCTCACTACCAATTTTGCTCATCAAATTTCAACAAATTAAAAATTTGCCAATCACTACCCATCATCTGCCAATCACTACTGCCAATCCCTTGCCAATCATCAAATTTTGTTTTTCTCTAATTTTGGGTCCAAAACACTATCCTCATCACACAGTCTACTCACTACTGCCTCTCGGTGCGCCAATTCCTATCCAAAGCCCGGCTTCGTAAAGCCAAGCCATGAATGCGGGTTGTTTGGTGCCAGCGGCTGGACGCGTCCGGCACTCGGTGCAGGGACGGGGGCTTACCCGGGCCGAGATCCCACGCACCATCTCGGCACGGAGCCATCCCATGGCTCGATCTCGGCCTGCCGGAATGCCTCACCAAAAAGTGGTCGCCATGACGACCCTTCCTATCCAGCCGCCCGCTCCGCCTAGTGGAGCACGGACGCGGCCGTTCCAAGCGAGGCCCGGCACGCACCGAGGGCCCGATTCGGCTAAAAGTCGCTCTAACCTCTAACCCGGTTACCTTCGATGCCTCACCTGCATGCTTACACCCCGCAGCCCGTTCCTTGCTCACACATCCAGCCGTCTCCATGCTCCTCGTACCTTTCCTTACACACCCAGGTACACCCATTCCACTCACAGCCTTGGTCACACACCTGGCCACCGAACACTTTGGCACACATTCGTTGGTCGCACACCTCACCAACACACCTCTTCGCGCCCCCTCCTCAGTCACCTCCTCTGTGACAATCACAGGTGTGCTCTCATTCGCACACCCAACCACGTGCCTCACCACCAACTCCAGCGTGCATTCCCACTCACGCTCTACCATTCCAGGTGTGCATCCTTCCATCCCAGGTGTACATCCTCGCTCACCTGTCACAACCAACTCACTCTCCTTGTCACTCTCACTACTCTCACCTCCATTCTTGACAGCGCACTCACCCTTACTCCCCATGCACCTGTCCGTCACACACCTTTCTCGCACACTCTCCTGCGCACACTCTCCCGTCACACCCTCTGTAACACTTACCACACCGCGCTTCCATGTGCCCCCTCGCACACGCGCTACGACCGACTCATTCTCGCCAGCACCCTCACTCCTTGGCACACACTTTTTCCTCACACACCCCAGAGTCGGACTTTCTCGCACACCTCCTCTTTCGCACACCAGACCTGTCGCACACTTCACCAACGGCCTCTCACGAACACCCGGGTCCATCTCGACCCCCAAGCTTATTAAATCACCTGGCGCATCATACGCACGACCATATTGGTCACCACTTACACCGGGTCCTCTTCCTCTTCGCTTCTCCTCCATCACCTGCGAATCCCTCATCCGGTTAATGAGCACATCATCACGATCCAAACACAGACTTTGGACCAATTCTTTTATCTCCTCTTTTATCTCTTTCTTATCCCCTCTCCATCGCTTCTTAATTTCGCTCACCCCTTCTTCCACTTCTTCTAATTTCTGCTTCACCTCTTTTATTCCCCGGTACGTCTCCTCAAGCTCGTCCTCCAAGGCTACCTTGACCGTTTCCATGTGCGTCCTCACCTGCCGGTCCTTCGTCTCCATTACCTCTATCACCTCGTCCAACCTCGTTGTCAGTCCCTCACGTACCATCTGACATTCCCTCTTCGTCGCTATCAAGTCGTCTTTTAGTTCTTTCTGTGTCGCTTTCAACCCTCCTAATACCGCAGTGTTCCTTTGAACCTGCTCCGTTACTTCTTTTTGTCCCTCCGTCAGCTGTTCTACTCCCAGCGTCAACTCCTCTATACCCCCTTGCAATTTTACAGTCCCCTTTCTCACCTCCTTCTCCATGCGCTCCTTTCAGTGCCTCACCTCCTCGCGCACTCCTCCGACCTCCTCACTCACACCTCTTCTGATCTCCTCTCCCATCACTTGCATCTCCTGCCCAGATGCCACCCTCATCTGCTCCATTTCCTCCCTGTGAGCATCCAGTTTGGTTTCTACCCCCATTCTGACCCCCTCTATCTGCTGCCCCATTTGTTTAACTTCCATTTCCGCTTGGTCCCTCATGTCCCTCAATTTGCCTTCCATCCTGTTTTCTAACCCCTCTAACCCCTTTTGCATCCCTTCCATTTGATTCTCTTGAGCGGCCATTCTGTTTTCTACCCCCATTAACCCATTTCTCACCTCTTTTATCCCGTTGTCTAACCCCTCAAAATTATTGTCTAACTTCCCAAATTTCTTGTCTAACTCCTCAAAATTATTGTCTAACTTCCCAAATTTCTTTTCTAACCCCTCACTGGTACCCCTCGCTTCGTCCCTCATTACCCCCATTTGGTTTCCCATTACCCCCATTTGGCCCTCTAATCGCTCACTATCAGCCCTCAATCCCACAATTTGGTTTCCCAATTGCTGACTATTAGCCCTCATCTCGTCCTTCATTTCTTCACCCGACTTAACCATAAAGGCCTTTATTTGTTCCATAAATAGGCCCCAATCCATCGGCGGCGCTACCACGGTCGCGGGCGCGGTCGCCGTGGCCGTGGCCATGTGCGAGGCGCCATTTTGCGCGCCCGCTACGTCGGGCGCAACGACGCTATTTTGTGCGTCTGCTACCCTCGCTGCTTCGCTCTCCTCGCGTCCCTCAATTTGGTCCTGGACCGACCCTGCCTCACTCTCCCCTACCGGACCCCAGCCGACTTGATCCGCCATAGCGCGACTTTCAAAATTCGGGTTTTTATTTCCGTAAAACAAATTCAAATTTCGCCGTTATAATTTCGAGCGCGGGAAACGCGCTCCGGATCGAATTCTACCTCCCCAACACCAATTGTTACCCTAGTGGTACAATTGGTGTTCCAAAATTTGGGCCTAATAAATTTAGTCCCAGGTCCGAATTCCACTCCTCGACACCAATTGTTACAGACACGACTTTGATGTTATGGTGGGCCGAGCGGAATGGCCGCCGTGTCCGCACAAGTTACCCGATTATGCTCGAACGTTGACTAAGTCGCGCTATGCTAAATCAATGATGGAAAAGACACAACGGCTGGATTAAAATGACACGACACCAAGGGTTCAGTTCTCAAGACCTCCGGAGGAGGTTATATTAGGGCGGAAGGTCAGATTACAACGACAAGAGGGACAGCATAGAAAGGCAGGCACTTAGACACGGTCTTATAATAGCCCCGACAGACGACAGATAAACAGGACAAAAACTGACTCACACGGGGATTGATGGCAAGGAAAGCGGGTAGTCGATGGCTCAAGGTGCACCGTTCTCGGAGGGGGTGCACCGTTCTCGGAGGTACTGCAATACCGGGTCGATGCGTGGAGCTCGCTCAGCGCTTGGAGGTCGTGACTTGTCTTCTTCAGTCGGGGGCGCATCTCACGTCACGTCCGGTAAGTCGCCGCGTATATCCGGCGGGGAGTGACACGCCCTCGGCTCGTTAGCTCCGCCCCAGATGGAATCGGCCCGTTGCTTCTCATTGGGTGCGTGCGGGGGGGTTACCGGCTCCGCCCTTGATGAGGGGCTGACAGGGAGCCCCTTCGTGGTAACCCCGTCGGAGCGCATGGGTAATGGCGGCTAACCGAGCCGGAGTGAGGACGCACACTCCCCGCACGCCGCGCCGCGCCCCTCTGTTGTTGTAGTTCTTGTTGTAGTTGTTGTGGGGAAGATGGGAGGAGGTAAGGGGAGGTCCTAAACTCACTACTGGTGCCATACAATCACATTCTGGTGCAACGAAGAGTCAGAATTAATGGAAACGAGTCCTTAACTGACATAGACTAAGAATAACTAGCAAGATGTCCGAAAGTTGTCTACGTGAGATGCGGTGGACCTGGGCACGACATTTAATGGGGGAAAAAGGGGAAGGTCGGTTCTACAGAGTGTTATTTACAGGCAATGGGACTAGGGAATGGGGGATTGGGGATAGTTGGGGAGTATTGGGGAAATAGGGGAATATTTACAAGCGGATATGGAGGCCAAATGCCATATTCGCAACAATATCTATCTATAATTCCATTAATCTCTGTGTGTATGTGTGTATGTGTGTTTGTATGTGTGTATGTGTGTATGTGTGTATGTTTGTCTGTGACCGCTGTTTCTCGACAACTACCGGTCCGATATACTTGAAACTTGCCAGGTATATTGCTGGGGACCCGAGGATGTGCCTTTTCAAGGTTTGAAATTAATCGGACAAGTACTTACCGAGCTATGGCGATTTAGCCGTTCGCCGTTCGCTTTGGCGTTGCGAATGGACCAAACCATTGCATGTAAATAGAGGGGGGGGGGGTTCTGTGGTCGTTGCGAATGGACCAAACCATTCATGTAAATAGAGGGGGGGGGGGGGTTCTGTGGTCGTTACTGCCACGTGGTTTCAAAGTTTTTTTTTGTTGTTGTTGTTTGCACGCATGTTTTTTTGCACCCACGTACGGGCACGCCCTAGGATGTTTACACACACACACCCCTACACAAAATTTTTTTTTTTTTTTTTTTTGGCAAGGAACGGGCACCCACGTACGGGCACGTCCTAGCTTATATATAGTACGGGCATGCCCTAGTATATATAAAGCTCAGTTGTCTTTTTTGCCCCCACCAAATAACAGCAAAACGGAGTTGAGTCAAGGGGTGAAAATTCTACAGATGCTGTGATAAATAACTACCTGTCGGTTTGAATGTTTGAAAGAGAATAGACGTCTGGATCAATTTTTGAATTAAATTTAAATCCCAATTTATATATATATATATATAAACGCGAGTTGTCTGTGTGTGTGTCCGCATTTTATTCAGAGATGGCTGAACGGATCTTCATCAAACTTTCAGAGGTTCATCAGTGAGTGCCTGGGAGTGTTTTATGAAAAAAAAAAACATTGAAAATAAAAAGTTCGTTTTTTTGGAGTTAAAAAATAAAATTATAATAATAATCCCTCGATAGTGCCGAGGCCTTTTAAAATGAATGACAGTTATATACAAGTACAGATTCGCATTAATAAATACAAAACAATCACCAGACATTTGAATACAAATAAATCAAACAATTCCAGAAGTGTATGAATTTGGTAGTATGGTTTCTTCTTCTTCCTGATCGGCATCACACTTAACTCAGAAACGTGAGCCACATTCACTCAGAAACGTGAGCCACATTCACTCAGAAACGTGAGCCACTTTCCTTCCTGTCCTGCCTCCCCCCTCACCTCCCCTTCCCCCCTCCCCCCTTCCCTCCTCCTTCCCCCCTCTCCCTCCCCTCCCCCCCCCCCCCTGCCTTTCCTCGGAGCGAGCCATGAGATTAAGGGCAAGTCCCGAAACGTTATCAATTGGGGTATTTCGCATTTTACGGTCCGAAACTAAATTCAAAAGTTTCAGTCACTTTACGGTCCGAAACAAAAAGAGAAACAAAAATGGAAATATTTTATAATATATTTTAATAATATATTATTTTTGATATATATAATCAAAATATTACAATCAATATATTTTCGGTACTAAACTTGATAGTTCTCAGAGATCAAGTGGATGAAGCTGCTGAAGACATCCTTGTCCACTGACTTGGCATAATTTTCACGCCACATCACTTCGCTGATGTATGAAGGGAAGAGGTTCTGGCTTGTGCCACGAGCATTGCGCAGCTTCTTCTTGGACCGTTTCCAGAGGGACTCGATGCTCTGAGTGTGGATTTCTGGGTCTGCAGGGTCTACAAAATTGGCACTGTGGATGACCACATCATGATTGTAGACTCCACCACCACCGAAAGTCTGCAACTGTTGGTAGGCTGCCCAGTGCCCACCCATCAGATATCACTCTTGTTCCATTTTGGATGTGCTGCTCAATCAGAGGCTGCAATGTCTCTCGGGTTCTGTCTGCTAAGGCGCAAGGAAGCACTCCTGGTACCGCGCTGTATGCCACCAAACACCTATTGATGGGGACCCATTCTCCCAACATGTGTCTTCCTCCTGAAGAAACAAATCACGTCGATCTCCATTTTCATTTTTGTTTCTATTTTTGTTTCGGACCGTAAAGTGACTGAAACTTTTGAATTTAGTTTCGGACCGTAAAATGCAAAATACCCATCAATTGTATGATTTTCACGGTGGATAGATCAACGTTTTTTTTTTCTTCTTCTTCTTCTTTAGCACAGCCACCAACGCAGATCTCTAGTTCTGTGTTGGAATTACCAACGACTGCACCTTGATAATAAATAAACAAGAAGACGTCATGTGGAGCATGATACTTGCAAAATACGCCCCCCCCCCCCCAAAAAGTTTCCATTGATACAGCAAATTGTCCATTTTATGAAGATTAAAATTTACGATCTTGATCAAAGCTCGGGTCAACAGGATGAAAAGTGACGATTTTTCAGATGAAAAATGATGATTTTAGAAGTTTGACCTTGAGTTGACCTTTGACCTTTTGACCTCAAAAAGTTGGTTTCCCAATTCAGTGAGGCAATACACAAATGCTGTTCTATTTTCAAGTCAATCGGATGAGAATTGATGGGCTTTCAGATGAAAATTAATGATTTTGGAAGTTTGACATAGAGTTGACCTTTGACCGTTTGACCTCAAAAATAGTTGGTTTCCTAATTCAGTGAGGCAATATGCAAATGCTGTTTTATTTTCAAGTCAATCGGATGAAAATTGATGGTTTTTTCAGATGAAAAGTGATGATTTTGGAAGTTTGACCTTGAGTTGACCTTTGACCTTTTGACCTCAAAACTAGCATGTTTCCCAATTTAGTGACTCGGTATACAAATGCTGTTCAATTTTCAAGTCAATCGGATTTAAAATGGCGATTTTAGAAATTTGACCTCCAGGTGACCTTTGACCTCAAAATCAATAGGCTTCTCGATTGGGACGACTTATACAACGTGGTGAAGTTTCGTGACGATCGGTTTAGAATTGTGATCTGTAGGCCGGTGACAAACAGACAAACAGACAGACACTAGACAGACAGACAGAACCACAAACGGAAACGACCAATATTCTTGAAAAATCTTCGATTTTGCAAGTAACAAACAGACAAACAGACAGAACCACAAACGCAACCGATCAATATACTTGAAAAATCTTCGCTTTTGCAAGTAATAAAGGGATTGTTTTTCTGTACTCGAACGCACGATGGCACTTGCGAGTCAAGATCGAGACGTCATGGCTCAATCGATGATATATCAGATTCAATAACATTTATCATTTACCATCACTATCGGATTGAATGCTTATTTATGTAGAACGTACATATATATCATACATGTAACGTGATATAACGTCACGACAGATTACTGTGTAATCGGCTTTGATTATTAAATTACTGTCCCGGCTCACCTGGGCCCGAAACCCAGCCTTGGTGGCCATTCCATGCAATCATGAAAATCTTAATAATCCTGTTGTTGCTGTTGTTTTTTTCAATTACAATTGAAAAATGTCGCTATTATGGCACGATAATATATTAAACGAATAAAGCTATTTGGAATATTAATAATTGATTTGGAATAATAATCAAGTTATTCAAAAAAGTAGGCGGTGTATAATACGCTTTAGGCGGTGTATAATATATTCTGGGCGGTGTATGGTAGACGACCGAAATTATGGAATTTATTTTAAAAGTCTACCAATTAATTTACTACATTTTAGAATTCTTTATTTATAAATCATTGTGATATTGAAAGAATGGATGATTAAGCATTTACACCCTCGATTCATGAACAAACAAACAAACCAGGAAAAAGAAAGGAAACAGTGACACCTTGTTTCGGAACTCGGAAGTCGATGACATTGACAATTCGTACGAATAGCTCGAATTTAACCTGATAAAATGCTTCCCTTTAGAATTCGTAGCACTGATGGAAATAGGCGAGTGGGAATTGTGGCTCGTAATTTACATGAGGTTCGATTAAAGGCAGCGTTGAAATTAAACGTAAGTGTTGTCTTTTTCTCTTCCTTATTAACCCTTTCTTTACTGTTAGGCACAGCGGGTTACATTCTCTATTTTTTGTAATTTCCTCGAGCTCCCTCCTTTCACCACAATCTATATAAGCCACTCGAGCTGGTTTTGGTTTTGCCTGAAACTGAATGTCGATTTTTGGAAATATTTAAAGAAACTGCTAAAGCGCGGCGTTACGCGCGCTGCTTGCGAGCAAGGAGGAAGCGGACAAGCGGTAACTTATAGTTATAAGCGTCTTTATTTGAGGAGCTCACTGTAACACTAGCGCGCTCCGGGTCCGTGCTGCGCGCCCCGTGTATATCCTCAGGCCACGCCTACCCCTGGGGCGTGGCCGCCGCCCACTTGGTGCGCGGAATGATGTCACCACGCCAGTGGGCTTTCGTGTCCGCCACACGCCCCCCCCCCCCCCCAGAATTCCCGCGCACCTGGAGGGCCAGTTTGCGGGGCAAACGGATGACCCGGCCGAAGCGCCCCCTGGCGATCGGCGGCGTCCGGGGTGCAGGGATGCCAGGTGGGATGCCCCTGGGATGGGTGCAGGACCGGGGGGCGGCATGGCAGCTGGTCTGGGCGGTGCCGGGGGTCCGCCCGCAGGGGGGCGGCCCCGACGCGGGGGTCGGGCCACTGGCGGTGGATGGTCCACGTCGAGGTGGGCCGGCTTGAGGCGGTCGACAGAAACGCGGTCAGGAGTACCGCCGATGTCCAGGGTGAAGTGCTTCGCCCCGGTCTCCAGCACGCGGAAAGGCCCGTCGTACGGGGGCCGCAGTGGTGTCCGGTGGGCATCGTGGCGGACGAAGACGTACTCCGCCGTGCGACGCTCCGGGGCGACGTGCGTCGGTGGGTGCCCGTGGCATGCCGTTGGCACCGGGGCGAACCTCTGGGCGGTCTCTTGCAGAGAGGAGCGCTGCTGTGCCGCGGACCATGGTGCCGTGGAGTCGGGGAGGAACTCGCCCGGCACCCGCAGCAATTGCCCGAAGACCAATTCCGCCGCGGATGCGCGCAGGTCCTCCTTGGGCGCCGTCCGGAGGCCCAGCAGGACCCAGGGGAGCCTGTCGACCCAGCCACCGTCGCGAAGGGTGGCCCAGAGCGTGGCCTTCAATGATCGCTCGGTGAAATCGCTCACACAGGCCGTTAGCCTGGGGGTGGTAGACCGTGGTTCGGTGCAGCCGGACCCCGAGCCCCTGCGCGACCGCCCCCCAGAGCTCCGAGGTGAACTGGGGGCCGCGGTCGGACGAGATGTCTGAGGGGGCGCCGAACCGGGCGACCCAGGTGGCGATGAAAGCCTGCGCGACGTCCGCCGCTGTCGTCGACGCCAAGGGCACGGCCTCCGGCCACCGGGTGGTGCGGTCCACCATGGTGAGGACGTGGGTGAAACCCCGCGAGGGGGGCAGAAGTCCCACCAGGTCCATGTGGACGTGGTCAAACCGGCGTTCCGGCACCGTGAACGAGGCCAACGGGGCCTGGGTGTGCCGGTGCACCTTGGCGCGCTGGCACGCGAGGCACGTCCTGGCCCAGCCGCGGACGGCCTTCTGGAGGCCATGCCAGACGAACTTGTCGGTGATCAACATTTGGGAGGCCCTCGCGCCCGGAAACCCCTTCACCGCCTCCACCTTGGCCGGCAGGGGGACGGCTCCGTGCCTGGTGACACGGTGCCCCAGAAAATTGATTACGGCGACGCCGAACCGGCACTTTGCGGGGTTCACAATCAGGCCATGCTGGCCCAGGCGTTCGAAGAGCGTGCGGAGGTGGCGTAGGTGCTCTTCGCGGGACGCGCTGGCGACGAGGATATCGTCCAGGTAGACGTAGACAAAATCCAAGTCGCGCAGGACGCTGTCCATCAGTCGCTGGAACGCCTGAGCCGCATTCTTCAGACCGAAGGGCATCCGCAGGAACTCGAAGAGTGCGAATGGCGTGATGACCGCCGTCTTCGGGATGTCCTCCAGCCTGACGGGGACCTGATGGTAGCCGCGTATGAGGTCCACCTTCGAGAAGAAGGGCATGCCCGACAAACGGGCGGAAAAGTCCTGAATGTGGGGGACGGGGTAGCGGTCAGGAGTGGTGGCGTCATTGAGACGGTGATAGTCCCCGCACGGTCGCCATCCCCCGCCAGGCTTCGGCACGATGTGCAGTGGCGACGACCAAGCACTCTCCGAGCGCCGAACGATGCCGAGTCGCTCCAGGGTAGCGAACGCCGCTTTTGCCACCGCCAGCTTCGTCGGCTCGAGGCGGCGTGCCCGGGCGTAGACCGGTGGCCCGACGGTGGGGATGTGATGGGCCACCCCGTGCTTGATGGCCCCCGCCGAGAAGGGCCGCGTGAGGGCCGGGAAGCCGGCGAGGAGGTGAATTCGTCCGCTGCCGGAAGCGTACAGATCAACGTGGCCGGAACCGAACCGTTCGGCAAGCCGCTTGGCAAGCCGCTCGGCGAGCCGCTCGTTGAGCTGCTCGACGAGCTGGACAGCACACAAGCGAGCGAGCTGAACATCTCGGCCTGGACAAGACGTCTGCGCTTTATGTCGACCAGGAGCCCATTAGCGCACAGGAAGTCCACACCAAGCAGTGCCATGGGCACGTCGGCAGTGACGAACGTCCATCGGAAAACCTGCCCTCCGAACCGCAGAGAGAGGCAGTGTTTTCCGTACGTACGGATGGGCGTCCCGTTCGCGGCAAGCAGTGCGGGGCCCCCGCCTGCGGCGTGCTTGTCTGACGTACCGGCGGGAACGACACTCACCTGCGCTCCCGTGTCGCACAGGTAACGGCGCCCGGATAAGGTGTCCGTTATGAACAGCAGGCTGCTCGAACGGCCGGCGCTCATCGCCACTATTGAGCGCCGGCCCGGGCGTTTCCCGACCTGTTGAAGGAGCATGGCGGATGACACTGCCGAGCCTCGTGGCCGAACTTGGCATGGAACCAGCACCAGGTGGTGGAGCTGGAGGAGTGCGGCTGGCTCTGCCAGGCCGGTGAAGTTAGCGGTTTTCCCCGCGGTGGCGGTTTTCGCCACGGCGGTGGGCGGGGCGTGGCGGCGGTCACGAGGTGCGCATCAGCATGCTGCGTATGCTGTGTATGCCGATGCTGTGGATCATCATCATCAGCAGCATCAGCCTCGAGGTCCGTGACGGCTGCACCGGCTCTCGCCCGCCTGTCCGAAGCCGCGAAGTACCTGTCCGCCTCGGCTGCCAATGCTCGGGGTTCCGTTAGCACGGTCCCGGCCAACGCGAGGCGAACCTGTGCTGGAAGTTGGCGACGGAAAAGCGCCCGGAATAGAGAACCGGGGCTTCGTCGCCCAACAGTGACAGCATATGGTCCATTCGGACCGACGGGCGTGTGTCGCCGAGCTCGGGGAGATCCAGGAGGCGGTCGGCCCGTGCGTCGTCCGTGAGGCCGAACGTGGCTAGGAGTAGCCGCTTGAGTGCCTCGTACTTGTGGCCGTCCGGTGGGTGGCGAAGGATGGACACAACTCGAGCGGCCGTGCCGGGCCCAAGGGAGGCGACGACGTGGCAGTAGTGCGTGTCGTCGCCGGTGAGGCGCCGAAGCTGAAATTGGGCTTTGGCTTGGACGAACCAGACTTCGGCCTGGGCCTCCCAAAATTCGGGAAGTTTAATCGATATTGCATTGTTGGCCATGGCAATGGCGTTGTGTGTGGAAGGATCGCTCCGGCAGATCCAACGTCGATGGTCACCAGTAAAGCGCAGCGGTACGCGCGCTGCTTGCGAGCAAGGAGGAAGCAGACAAGAGGTAACTTATAAGCGTCTTTATTTGAGGAGCTCACTGTAACACTAGCGCGCTCCGGGCTGCGTGCCCCGTGTATATCCTCAGGCCACGCCTACCCCTAGGGCGTGGCCGCCGCCCACTTGGTGCGCGGAATGATGTCACCACGCCAGTGGGCTTTCGTGTCCGCCACACTGCACGTATAATTAATTAAGGATTATACGTTTGTTCAGAATGCATGGAATGGATATAAAATGACGTCCACAAAGAATGTGAGCGAGACCATTATACTTTCAGGAATTCAGCAGCGGAGTGGAGTGTTCATTGTTCAGTTACCAAGAAAGCACTCTAGGCCATAGGGCATGCAGTAGGCCTATATATGCGCTTAGTTTTCAATTTTTGTGCAACACCGATGGTGACAACTTAAAACTTTAATGGGTTTGTAGGAAATGTGTCACTGATTAAGAATATCCATGTCCCCACGCACAAGGGGTGCTCAGAAATTTATAACGAGCAGTTGATGAAAATGCATATTAACAAATGGTACATGAAGTGTATGATGGCTTCCTGGCTTTTTAATCAGATTGTTCAGTGAACATGTTATTATCTGTTGGGCTTCATAAATTAATAACGTGCATTTATAATAATAATAATAATAATACTGTCGTGCGGCCAAGGGCGCCTTTGATTAAAATCAGGCGGTCACGGAAGCCGATCGCGAAGGCCTTAGCTCTCGAGGCGAAACTCAATGGCGGACTCCAAAAACAAAAGCTACACCAAAGCGTGCGGGATGGAGGGGGCGCGCAAGAGCCCTGCAGCCTTACCTATTAAATCAATCACATGGAAACTGCGTTCAGATATATATACAGAAAATAATATAAGGGTTTATTCACAAGGAGGTGGGACAGGAAAAGCATGCACCGGTAATAAATATCCTAATCGGGACGTCCCCACACACAGATTTCGGATATGAGACGAGGGAATATGAATTAAGGAAAATAAAACGTTCGTCATATTGTGAAATGTGGTGCGTCCTTATCTGTCCGTCGTCTGGTATTGTCTGCCGTCCAACACGGCTCCGTTCGGCCCCGATGCACCCACGAGGTCCCTCGCTCCAGCACCACGCAGATGGCGAGCCAACGACCACCAGGGACCTCCCAAGACCAAGCAGGGAAGCGCAAAGAGCACAAGACAGCCAGGGAAGGACGTGCGCAAGAGAGTTCGAGATGCCAGAGGAAGCTGCGCAAGCAAGAAGAGCCGGATGTGCAAGACTGAACTGCTGAAATGCAAGAGAGAAAATGTCGTTTGGCGCGCCCCTATTTAACCTTGCGGCAGTGACGTTAGCCTTGGCGCGCCACCCAATCAGTGCCCTCCACCGGATCACAGGCCTGTAGCGTGGTCATAGCTCGTGCTACTCGAGGCCTGCCGGAGGTGTAGCTGGCTGCGGCCCATGCGGTGGTGCCCCGAACTGGCCTCTTGCCTGTTCTCTTCCGAAGTCCTTGTCAGGGAAGGGAATTATTTAATGTTGCGCTAAGGGCCTGTCTAAGTGTTTAAATGAGTGCATTGCCATAAGGGACAAAGGTTTGATTACCAGGTGTGACACACAGGGGCTGTTATCTTTACTCCCTACACTATCTAACACTCGAACATCCTGGTATGTTCACAGGTATACATCTTAACCCGACAAACGGGACTACACAGAACTTATTACAAGGTAGATTCCCTATCGTGACAGTCAAAGCATGTTACCTATTCAGATCTACCTGGCTCTAGATATTGCTCCACCCTACCGACATAACAATACTAAGAGTATTAATGAAAAAACAACTTATAGTTGATACAAACATCAAAATAACATGGTAATATTTGCAATAAATATGCTGAAAAATGTATTCCATAATACTACACACTGCGCTGTATCTATGAGTCCAATCTGATCTGCCCATGCAATGTTATTAAACTTTAAATAATAAAAGTCAGAAGTATTATGCACTCTTCTGGAAACATGTGACGTTTTCTCCACTCTCGTTGGCTGCCCTTGCCATCTGAACGACGCACACACTATTGGCTTGGCTGTCCTCCGTGTAAGTCACTTGGTTGGTTATCCAGTACGTTCATGTCTGTTCCTGTATTTGCATTGATGAAATGATAGAAGATGCAAAGACAACCAAAGAAAATGCAATTAGATTGCTTATTTATTGAAAATGTAACATTACAATATTAGATAATAGTTATTGTGTTGTAAAATTTTATCTCCAAACACCTCTTTTGTAGCCAGAATATAGTATAAATGCCTTTTATTAGACAGGCATTTAGAAAGTCAACATTTTCCATAACTTTCTGGAAAACTGGATGAAATTAGATGAATTGGACTTTGTGTTGTGTAATATCTCCCAACAAATCTTTTCATTCTCTCCTTTGCTTACAACTAGGGCATGCCCGTACTATATCTATATCTAAAATTATATCCCCCCCTCTATTTACATGAAATGGTTTGGTTCATGAAATGTTTTGGTCCATTCGCAACGCCAAAGCGAACGGCGAACGCTTTACATGAAATGGTTTGGTCCATGAAATGTTTTGGTCCATTCGCAACGCCAAAGCGAACGGCGAACGGCTTGCGAGTACAGTGACAATCCCCCCGGGGTTTTAATTAGTTTTAAAACATCGTTTAACGCCAACATAGCGCCAACATAGTTTGCCGACGGGAAATAAATGAATACGCTCTCAAATGTGCCATCCGAGGCAGAGTGTGTTCGCCACGTTCGGCACACGCGATAGCTCGCTGCTCTCTGATTGGTTGAATCGTTTTTTGGACATAGCTCGGTAAGTAATTGTCCGATTAATATGAAACCTTGAAAAGGCACATCCTCGGGTCCCCAGCAATATACCTGGCAAGTTTCAAGTATATCGGACCCGTGGTTGTCGAGAAACAGCGGTCACAGACAAACAAACAAACGTACAAACAAACAAACGTACAAACAAACAAACACACAGAGATTACTGGAATTATAGATAGATATACCTGGCAAGTTTCAAGTATATCGGACCCGTGGTTGTCGAGAAACAGCGGTCACAGACAAACAAACAAACGTACAAACAAACAAACGTACAAACAAACAAACACACAGAGATTACTGGAATTATAGATAGATACACGCCAGCATGCTATAGGAGGGGTGGACATAAGTAATTTTTGCGCATTTGTGAGAGAGGGACCAGCGATGCCGGTTAAAACAACAATATTTCCATGTTTGTTTACGTAGGATTTCTTTGTAACCAAGCGAATATTTCCTCACTTTTTTCCGTGAAATTTATACTTACAATATCATAAAAGTATATATAGCCTCACTATAGAGGCTATATATACTGAGAGGAAGACAGAGACAGACCTGAGAGAGAGGAAGACAAATGATGAATTGCGAAAGATGATGGGAATAGAGCCTGTGATTGATGCTGTGAAGAGGAACAGGTTGAGATGGTTTGGTCATGTGTTGAGGAAGGATGAAAGTGACTGGTTGAGAAGAGTGATGGAAATGAATGTAGAATGAAGTAGAAGACGGGGACGACCGAGAAAGACTTGGCTAAAGATGGTGGAAGAAGAAATGCGGGCAAGGGGGTTAACAAGGAGAGATGCAGAAAATAGGGCAAAATGGAGAAGATTGTCATGGGGACCGCAAGGCTAACCCCCGCTCTAGCAGGGAAAATGGCCTTTAAAATGCATGTTGTATAGAGGCTACAAAGAGATATGAGGTGAATTTGAAGGAAACACACATGGAAGGCTGTTGTATGCACCTGCTTCGCTGATCCCCAGTTAACAGATTTGCAAAAGTTCCTGTAGTCTATGTCCGCCCCCTCCAATAATGGCTTTAAGTTTAATATCAAATCATTGACATTTAATTGACGCCGCCATCTTTGGTTCGCAGTGCAATTGCGCGGTGACCGTGATTGGATTATTCTGGGAAACTACGTCATCAATTTCACTGAGCGTCAAATACGGTAACGCTGATTGGCCAATTTCATCACGTGCATCGACTGGTCAGCAAAATTTAATGTGACATTATTTACCGAAATTATTCGATTTTTACGCTTTTATGAGCAATTTTGAGGATTGGGGACACACATTTTCTGAATGCTTATAATATTTTTGGAATTATTGATCAAGAATAAAGTTGCCCCCAGTAATGTTGCACGAAACAGGGAGTTAGATACGGACGTATTGTGGTCCACTCCATTCACAACCGTTGATAAGGAACGGCTGGCTTGACAAGCGCTAGCTAGCTGCTTGGGAACTGAACACACTCCCAGGGTGCTCCACGATGCAACCGTCTTTATCCGGACAAGGCTAGAACAGAGCTGTGTTCCGTTAGCAAGCGGCTCGCTTGATAGAAAGCGCTCAAACTTGCACTGCAACGGAACGGAGTGCTCGGCACTGCTTAAAGGGGAACCCGAAACGCCAATTTTATTTTCTGGAAACCATTGAAAATCATTAATTGCGGTCTAATTTGAAGAGGAAATGTTTTTTGAATTTTTGTTTGCCAATCAGAAAGTGTTGAAGAAAGCCCTAGAATGTCACTTTTCAATTTTGCCAGTGACGTCATGTGATGATCTCACCTTGATTCAAATGGCAGTTTACATAGAGACAGTGTATTTCGAGCTCAGATTCCAATGCTGATTCCACTGTGATTATAAACTCTGAATGTTCTCAGCATGTTGAAACTGATCAGTGGGATAAATATGGTGGGAATAGTTTGAAGAAACGATTGGAGCCAAAATTAGTGACGGAAACGCTTTCAGGGGAATTGAGAATTGCCTTATCGTTTTGAGCCTTGTGCGACCGATTCAGAAGGAGATGGTGTTCGTGAAGATAGCAGTGTTGGTAGTGCAGATGAAAATGCCGGTCACATGTTCACTACAGATTGGTAGCATTGCTCTTCCCGTTCCATTGATGGTTTATCTAATCAGGGATTTTGTATTGGCTGATAAATCAATTATATTACTGCAGGAGAAATACGACATGGACACGACGCGGTACAGACTGAGCATGTACACGGCACGACTCAGCACGTACACGGCACGATGCAGGATGTACACGGCACAACTCAGCACGTATATCGCCCAGGCACACTCGGACACTGCTGACCAAATGGAGGATGAATGCTTTGTCCCACCTTCGCAGACTGACCCCCTTACACTCGGGTCCACCAAATCTCTGGCCCCCTTCCGTGTGTGTGTGTGTGTGTGTGTGTGTGAGTATGTGTGTGTGTGCGCGCGTATGTGTGTGCGCATATGTGTGTGTGTGCGCGCATATGTGTGTGTGTGCGCGCACGTGTTAGTTATTATAATATTAAATATAAATTTTCCTGAGTATGTGCAGGGAAGTGTTCTTTGCATAATTTTGGAGCATAATAATAAAACCACAGGTAAATTTATGTCTTCAATTTTGACCAAACAAACATCTATATTGTGAAACAGGAGTGTCCGTCCTTCCCCGAACTACTCCTTCAGTTTTTGAGCAAGCCCTGCCAAACCCTCTGTCAAACTTTTTGGGGTCCCAACAGGAGTCCTAAAGTAGGTTAGAGGTTTCATAAATTTCTCAATACAATTATAACTTTGACTTTCAAACCGTATGAAGCTGCTCCCGATCCGAATGTAAATACAATCACAGGTTTGGCAGAAACATTCGTTGGTTTCATAAATTTCTCAATACAGTTATGATTTTGAGTTTGTACCTGTATGAGGTGTTACGTATCCGCCCTTGCTCGCCGGCAGATTTGTCTGTATTGGTTATCATGTTAGAAAGGCATTTATATTAGTTTCCCTCGCGAGTGTTTGCAGCATTGTATTTTGTTATATTAGTGTGACTCGGCACGCTCCGCGCGCCCCACCACATGTCGTTTCAGAGGGATAGGCATCTTTGACCATTTCGGTGTCTTTTTTGTCTTCATGGTCTTCGGGGTCTTTTGGGACTTCAGTGTCTTCAGGGGCTTTTGGGTCTTAAGGGCATTTTGGTTCCTCTGGGTTTTTAATGGTATTTGGGGTCTTGAGTGTGTTTTAGGTCTTCAGGGTCTTTTGGGTCTTTAAGGGTATTTTGGGTCTTCAGGGGTTTTGGTGATCTTAAGGGTCTCGGGGGACTTAAAGGGTCGTCAAAGTTCTGAAAGGTCTCAGCAGTCTAAACATAAATTAAGAGGGTGTTAATTATATTTGAAGAAGAAGAAGACGTTTTGCTCGCATATTTTAAAAAAAAACACCTTTTAGAGGCCATTTTTCCCCGCAAACAGGGGTTGGCCTTTTTCGGGCACTGTGGTTGTTGTTGTTTTTGTTGGTCCCCTTTTTGAAGCAATGTTTTACGGCCGGATGCCCTTCCTGCCGCCAACCCTGTTTGTTGCCTTTTTACGACACACAGGGAATTACCAGTGAACTGTTACTCAATTAGCCGACCTCGGAAGGATGACAGGCTGAGTCAACCCCCCTGGCGTTAATTCAGCGATCGACCGGGATTCAAACCCAGGATCCTAGGATCCTAAGCTGGCACCATAGCCGCTACACCAACACCAGGCTTCAATTGGGAGGCCCAAATGAAAAGGCAAAATATCATAAATTGAAGAATTGAATTGCATTGAATAATTGAAATTGAAATATGTATGTTTATATGCTCGCCGTCACTGCGATACGAAGCGAAAGACGCCTCAGAGCTGCCACATTCACAATCGCTATGTAGTATGTACTCCCGATACGTGTTTCCTTCATTGTAAAAACTACCAAGTCAACAGTGAAAAGGATTTTGAGTCGATAGGTATCACGGCCTTGGCAAGATCGATGGAGACAGCGATCTGTTAGCTTATACACCACCCAAATAGCTATGTGGCATTCTCTCATGTAGAGATTAAACCCACGTCGTTTGAACTTTGGCCAAGGTCATTATTTACTTTTAATGATGTTTATATACGAATCAAAAAGAATATAATTGGTTTTGGGTCGTCCCTTCCGCATATCTCATGGGATTGTGAGTTGGAGAGACGACCATGATGGTGGGGAGGGGGTTGGCATTCTCTCAAGCAGGGAATCAACCCATGTCCTTATAAAAGGTCTTTGTCCGAGGTCATTATTTTTAAGTGTGTGTTTTCATTCGTCAGGTTGCGATCGGTGCAGCCGTTTCTGCGGTACCTGGGAAAATAACGTTATGTGGGAGTCCAAACCTGAAAATGCTGGAGACCAAAGCTGAATTTGGAAAAACAATATAGCCTATTATACTCCAGGGGGTCCTAGGATTACCCACCCAAAATATCGTTGTGATCGGTTCAGCCGTTTTTGCGGTACCTGGGAACGGACGGATGGACAGACGGACATTTGGTGCATTATAGTAAGATTCATGGTATAGTATTCGTTTGTGATTGGAATGATGCTCTTTGAAATGAAAATACAGAGAGATTGAGTTTAAAGCAGAATGAGGAAACAATGTGAGGGTTTCGACCTGTAACACTCGCGGATTCGGCATTTGCAGTTTAATTAGGGGCGGGGACACTTGTTAAGGGTGATGGACACTTATCCAACCAAGATATCTAGTTTTGTATTTTTCATTAATTCTCTGAAATTATCACTTGGAAGTTGTGGGTTACAATGTGTAAATAAAGGTGGAAAAAGTTTGATTGAATGCAATTTAATTCTACTCTAGTAGCTCATGGTGGTTGAGTATGCACTTTATTGTACAGACCTAAACTCTTCAGGAATCCACTAATTGAAGGTCCAGGAACAATATTTGGTTGGTAACACATTTGCCACTGACGGCGAAATAGCTGAAATGGCCATACCCCTTTTTGGGCCACGCCCCCTTTTTTGCCGTGACTGTATATACAGAACCGTTGGACCTAGGAGGTTGCCCGACCACTCAAAATTTGCGCAATGGCCACATTATGGGGGGTCAGTAATACATTTTCATATCCAAAAGTCAATGGTTTTTAAGATAATTGCCAAAAACCGATTTCAACATGTTACGAACTACAATTGTATGATACCACCAAGGCCACAACATTATATGACACTTATACCTTTTGCATCATCCTATTTTGGAATTTACTTATTTGGATTTCTACACTTTTCGCCTTTACTACAGCCACAAAACGTGACACATTTAATGTTCCTGTCTCTGCAAGTGCACGTTTTGGTACTCATACATGCTCTTGGGCATTTGCATGGAGGAGGCAGGTCATCGGGCCTGCACGATACTGGCAGTATCACTGGTGTTATGCCAACGTCCGTTGCTTCATACCCATACTGGAGTGGATCTGGTTTGGTGACGGCAGGAGTTGGGGCTTGCAACCACATCTTACACTGAAGAAATGCTCGCTTTATGTGTTCTCGTAGCGTTGATGAACAGCACACAAGCTGGTTGAAGTCCAGTTCTTTCTTGGAGTTGTGGTACTGCTCCCATCGATATTCATCGAAAGTGGAACAGTCGGTCTTCTTTAATCCAGACACAAGGAACTTTTCAGCATTGCTTGTTATCTGTGGTGACAGTTCTTCTACACCAAACCCTTCCAGTAGGGAGAGATCGATGGATGCTTTCAGGCCAGACAGCTTTGGACCCACCTTGCTGGTACTGTCGCAACCGCTGAGAGCATGAATGGCTGGGAGACACGACACCAAACCGTTGTCCAGTTGATCAACCAACATGTGGACTGGTACAGTTTTCTTTGTTTTCCGGTTACCAAGCTTCACGTACAGCTTTTGTAGTTGCCAGGTTGTGTTGAAGTGGAAGATGAGGTTGACAAAGACATCTGTGTCAGGCGAGTCGACCAAGACTGATTGAACCCCGTGTTTCACAACACCATCATTAATATGGAACATGATTCTGTCGTCGGCTTCTTCTTGGTTGCTTGAGAGCTCTGCGATCTGTGTTTCAGTGCCAGCTAACAGTTTCCTGCATTCACCCCCATATACTCCTCCAAAGAATATTTCCTTGTCCGACTCGACATTCTGCAGCATCCACTTGAAGACATACTCCTGCAACCGAACTTTGTTCAACATTGAGCTCCAGAACATATCAAGATCGACAGGGAGTTTCTGATTGTCAGACCCAATGGTGATTGTGATTTGTTCTGAGGAACTTCGCTGTGCCCGTTCCATTTGCTTGATTGATGATTTTTGATAAACATCAAAAATAATGTCTATTCTTGTGGACACGGAGCCTGTAGCAAGAATCCTGTTGGAAAGACTCTCAGCCAATTCCCCGAATGTGTGAAGGCCCATCTTTTTCATCGGTAGTTTACGCACAAGTGCCATGAAGTCCACTATTGTCATCTGAGCGTCACTCTTTACATTCCTCGTCTCCTGTGGAAGGCGACTGACAAGTTCCCTGGCTAAGGAGGCTTTATCGGGCTTCTTCAATTTGATGCCATCTTTACATTCAGTGGTGAGGAACTGGGATGTGCTGGTCAATTCATACTTCAGGAGTTCTAGCATGCTGTACCCTCTTTCTCTAGCATAGTCAATGTACCTAACCGTTTCCGCTGCATCCTTTTTCGCCATCGATTTCTTCGCTGTGAACGGAGTAGAAGTACGTTTCACGAAAACAGTCTTGCGGTTGGTAGGGATTGTATCATGTAGGTGCTTCTCCTTATCCTGAAATCTGGTCTCAACAAACTCTTCATAACTCTTCTCACCAATTTCCAGGCATTCAAGTAATCCGTCGACAACCTCCTGGGGAATGTCAGCTCCAGTAGAGACGTTCTGAAGTCTGATTCCAGCGTCGAACGGATTGTTGATGGATTTTATGTAATCCAGAAGGGCCTTTGCACGAACATGGCCAATCTTCGTAGAACTTGGATTGAACTCATGGTGTAGGCTCAGCTCACTGTCATCTTTGTCTCCCAAGTTGCACCATTCCAGCAGCTGTGCCACATGAAGATCTTTCTCATGCTTTAGGAGATTCCATAAGGCTACTGCTTCTTTCTGTCTGGTCATCCCAATGATACCTCCAGCAACCTTGGCGGGTTTATTGTAACACTTCTCGAGTGCCATGTCAAATCCTACTGCACTGCCTTGTCGGGTAGTGTGGTACATCACCCATCCACCATCTGTAAAGCATCTGTAGATACCCCGGAACTTCCTTTGTAGGTCCAGGCAATCTTCAAGGAACAGCGTACCCCATCTGCTATAGTTTGTCCGGCAAACCCTGATGCAGTGTTGCATATAACGCATACAGTCCCATCGTAAACTGCTTCGTCTGCTGGGCTTGATAACACTGAAGTTTCCTGTACAAAATATTTTTGATTAATTAATGATATGGAACAAATATTGTTTCAGATTGATTTAATGTGCATATAATAAATGCAACTATTATTTAAAAACTTACCATGTTTTAGTCACAGCAAGCAGGGATCGAAAGTAGAATTACTTGCCATCAGAGAACACTTTAACACTTCACCTAAACACCTTCACCTAAGAACAGAGGAGAAAGAGCTAAATTACCTGTAATCTAGGCCTCTTCGGCCTCTACTTGCTTCTCGGTGCGACGCCATGTTGTTTTATGGGATACCGCTGCCTGCATGCAGGCTCAACGACAAAACACCCATGACCGGAATTTCTAGCCATGTCTAGACTCTAGTCTAGACTCTAGTCTTGACTCTAGTCTAGACTCTTCAGGAATCAAGTAATTGAACAATAGGAACAGGAACAGGAACAATTACGAATAATATTGTAGTTCGTAACATGTTGAAATCGGTTTTTGGCAATTATCTTAAAAACCATTGACTTTTGGATATGAAAATGTATTACTGACCCCCCATAATGTGGCCATTGCGCAAATTTTGAGTGGTCGGGCAACCTCCTAGGTCCAACGGTTCTGTAGATACAGTCACGGCAAAAAAGGGGGCGTGGCCCAAAAAGGGGTGTGGCCATTTCAGCTATTTCGCCGTCAGTGGCAAATGTGTTACCAACCAAATATTGTTCCTGGACCTTCAATTAGTGGATTCCTGAAGAGTTTAGGTCTGTACAATAAAGTGCATACTCAACCACCATGAGCTACTCTAGTATTCCAGGTTATAAGGCAACAAAAGGTGAAAAATTTGAAAGGGGGTGGTATAAACTTTCTATAGGCACTGTGTATACAGTAATACTGTGGCTAACTTCTGATTGCCCATTGCTCTCTGCCCAGTTGGGAAGAGCGACGGACTTGCAAGTGCGTTTGGAGGACAGTACTGATATTGAAGATGATGATTTCTTGCTTTCCTTGCCGGCTCATACTCGACTGGTCATTTTGAGGCCAAATGAGACATGGAGGTGTAAGTTCTAATTTCAGAAGACTGTTCAACATTTTATTTTGCATTAATTTCCTTAACGGTCCAGTTTCATATTACAGACTTGGCATTTAATATGGAATTTTTTTTTTCTTGACTTGGGTTTACTTTCTGAACTCAGTATATCAATCTGGTGAGTTTATTTTACCCTTCGGTGATGTCTTTGTTGAAACAACCATGTCACTGATTGTCTTTCGCAGCAAGAAGTCAATAACAGGATTACATCACAGGTGGCGTGACAAAATGTAAGGACAGGTACATTTGACGATTGGCTTCACAATCGCATAGATAAGGGTTGTTGCGTTCTGTATTAGTGGAAAACAACTGCTGCACATCTACAAAAGTTATTGCCGCTTCCTCTGGAGATGGTCCGTCAACTTGACAATGCTGTTTGTCATGGAGTGGTGGCTTTACGAAATTCTGGCATGAAACAGCGTGCTATTGCTCGGCAGTATGGCATCACTCAAGGTCAGGTGTCAAAGATCCTGAAACGAAATGCTCAGAGGGGTGTCCCTACTCCAATACCGAGGCCAGGTCGTCCACGCAGAACCACAAGGAGAGATGATCGCCAGCTGCACCGGTTAGTCTGCAATGGCCGTACCAAGTCAGCTAATCGGCTTAGGGCTGAGTGGCAGCAACTGACAAATGTGCCTGTATCCAGAAGGCTAGTCAACCAACGACTGGTTCAAGCAGGCTATCGTGCCAGGCGTCCCCTGAGAAAGCCACGCCTGACCAGACAACACAGCCAGCGCCGATTGCAGTGGGCCATAGAGCACCGCCAATGGCAGCCAGGACACTGGAATCACGTGACCTTCAGTGACGAGTCTAGATTTCTGGTCTATCGTCAAGATGGCCGCGTCCGAGTGCGCAGACAAGTGCATGAAGCCCACAACGAAGATTGTATAGTGCCAAGAGTCCACGCTGGAGGTGGTGGGGTGACCGTTTGGGCTGCTTTTCATGCAGGGGGCAAAACTGACCTGGTTGTTCTGAATGGAAACCTGAACCAGTTCAAGTACAGGGTCATTCTGGAAGAAACATTGCTTCCATTTGCTCGTGCAGCCTTTCAAGGAAACTTTGTCTTCCAAGATGACAATGCACAGCCTCATCGTGCTCGCATGATCCAACACTTTCTTGCTGACCGTGGCGTAGAGCATATGGAGTGGCCTGCCATATCCCCGGATATGAATCCGATAGAGAACTTGTGGGCAGAATTAACGTGTCAAATCGACAACTTGGACCAGCAGCCTACCTCTGTGCGTGAATTGCAGCAGGCTATTGTCACTGCATGGCAAGCGATTCCTGTCCAAACCTTGGCAAATCTCGTGAACAGCATGCCTCGACGTGTACGTGCTCTCCTGAATGCTCGTGGGGGTTAAACGAAGTACTGAACTGTAATTTTACTGTCCGTAATCTCAGTCATAATTTAGCTTTTGTTTTTGTTGAAATTTTTTTTGGCTAATGTGCAAAATAAAGAGATACTTCTGGAAAACGTACACAAGTTTAACACAGTACTGTCCGTGAATTGAGTTCGATATCAGTTTCCATCACTTTCAAGGATCAATTTATTTGCTTCGAAATGTCAAATGTGGTTTTTGTTTCTTTTAAAGGTCACTTTAACAAAATCTAGAATAAGTTCAACATAATTCCAATGAACTTTTGGTTCTAAGTCATCTTGAAAAGTAAGTTCACCCCCACGAAAAAAATATTCCATATTAAATGCCAAGTCTTTAGTTGCTGCCTTTTGATCAGATATTTACACTCAAACGCTATCTTTTGATTTTATTTTTTTGTATGCAAAGTCAAGGCTTGTGGGAGAGCTGCACTTCCATCTCGGGGTATGCATCCCAACCCATAGTCAACATTGGGTGACCGTAAGCAGGAACCAGACGCCACCTCCATACCAGGTCTCGCAGTCCTTTATTCAATCTTGCGTGAGTAAAAAACAGAAGAACAACAACAGTAAATAACAGGAAACTTGCCCAGGATCATGATGTATGCTCCGGTATCAACATGGAGATTCCACCGAACCTGTACCTTTACTTTCTGAACTTTTTGGAAGGCATGGAGAACGGGCAAAATCTGTAAGTTAATGGAATTGTGTTCAGTCCAACTCCTTTTTAGTCGCAGGTCCACATGGGTGTTGGTGTGGTGGTTGTTGTTGTGGTTCTTGTCAGGGGTTGAGTTTTGAAATGTGCACCCATTGCTTCTTCAATTTGTGTTGACTTAATCTGAAATAAGATGGCCACCATCTTGGTTTTCTGGTGGGCCGAAGACATCAGGCCTGTAGACCTCTGATTATACACTGCCCAGGTTTGTTGCATCAGATTTCCATTGGCTTTGTTTGGATCTAATTTTACTCACGATGAGGTACCTCAAAAAATGTAATCAATGTCGAATAAAAAATATTAGTAAGGTTTAATCAAGCCTCCCTAAAAAATAGCATTATGTAATTTTTGAATGGCCCGATATTGGGGTTAAACAACCCGTGACCGTGTGAGGAATCAGCTCATTCTGTTATAACCGTGGTGGAGGATGACATGGATGAGAGGTGTCAAGTTAATATTTTATTTGCGCATTAAATGTTTCCCAATTGTGCTGTTCATCTTTTAAGATTGCTAAATGTGCGTTTCCCAATCAGCCTGTTACCAGATTGTCACAGGTTGTGACCACAATATGGTCATTCTTGTTAACAGATACGAGTCCTTGTACTTGTCTTGCTTCGAAACAAGTACGGTCTTGCATAGAAGGACTGACTGGGACTTGCCTGAATTGGTTATGGCCTGTGATCACACATATAGCATGTGGGCATCTTTCTTTGAGTCTTTAACCTTCATTTACTCACATCATACATGCTCTTCATGTGTAATATCCCTTTATTGAAGGGATTCCCTGACACTCATTGCAAGACACTTCAAAGTCTAAAGCTATGGACATTTTGATTATTGCAAAATTGCCTTCAGGTAATGATACATTTGGCATGCTCAGTTGGACAGTTATGGTGAGCTTTGTCCACACCCCCTCACAATCCACTTTCCCTTCCATTGGTAAAGCCAGAGCTTTTATATCCTGGGTCACAAATTGCTTGACAGTCACCATTTGCTTCACCTTGTGCTGCCAGGGTTCTCTGGTTTCACACACTGGTTTAATCGTCCTCGTCGTTGAGGGTGAACTGTTGTGGTGTTGTCAATGCTCAAGGTCAATGTCGAAGAGAACATTAGTCAAACCTGTCAATGTATCCCGTTCAAGTCAAATATACCTGTGTCCACTCATGCATCAAATTCATGACATGTTTGGTTAACATGCAGTTTTGTTGGACAGCTGATGGACTTACAAACTTCTTTGCGGCTCTGGAGGTGCTGGAGTCCGAAAGCATCCATGAGAGACGGGAGTCGGAAGCCTTGATTGATCGGTCGTTGGCTGCAAATAATGTAAACCATGGCCAAAGAGTTGTGCTGCAGGAGTTTAGAGAGCAGTTGATGAGCCAGGCCCACCTTGAACGTCGAATGGAAAACCCAGCCTGGTTTGAAGGTACGTGTAATTGAAAATTGTTACTCTTTAACCGTTTTGAGCTGTTTATGTCTCTACTCTATATTTGCTGAGTTGTAGTTTGAGCAACATTTTAATTTATCGTGCGTGAGTGAAATGTCAGAAAATAACTTGCTTTATACCGTCCTATCTGTGTGATCCTAAGCATTGACTACTACTGCTATATTTTGTCTTGCTGCCCAGGGCTTTCTCCCAGGTTTCACACCAAGTGTGATGTGATGCGACATAACTGTCTTCGTCGCCTAAGAGGATACGTGCGAGAGGTAAGTAATGTTGCGTTAAATCCAACAGGGAATCTGCTAATAATGTGCAAAGTATTAAATCTCAAATATTTTACCTCCGACACAAAAGGTGGATGGAGGTTATGTTTTCACCCCTGTCTGTCTGTCTGTCCGATTGTGAACACAATATCTCAAAAGGTTGTGGACGGATTCGGACGAAATTTGCCGGAGATGTAGCGTATGTGACAAGGACGAAATGATTAGGTTTTGGTGAAGATCCGGATTCGGATCGGGCCACTAGACTTTTAAAGTGTATTCTTCACCATTGGGAGTTGGGCCAAAAACGATACATAGCAGGAAATCTCAAAAAGTTGTGGACGGATTTGGACGAAACTTGGTGGACTGGTTGGGTGTGTGACAAGGAGGATGCGATTCGATTTTGGTGAAGATCTGAAAATGAATTCGGATATGAGCATTTTATTTATTTATTTATGATTCTTCACCATTGGGAGAAATGGCCAAAAGGATACACAGCAGGATATCTCAAAAAGTTATGGATTGATTTGGACGAAACTTGTTGGACATGTTGTGTGTGTGTGTGACAAGGAAGAATCGATTCAATTTTGTTGAAGATCCAGATCCGGGTCCAGCTAGTATAATTTTTAGTGTACCAGGGTTACCTCTGGATCCGGCTAGCCAACCAGGTGGAGGTATGCTCTCTACCGAATGCCGTTATAGTTCATTTCTATTATCATGCTGCATTATATATATATTTTTCATGGATTGACTCTCATGGATGTTTCTCTTTTTACACCTTTCTGTGGTGCTGAGAATTAGCATCCTCCCTCACCTCAAACTCCATTTTATATGAAAGTGTGAATTTAAAACAAACTAGAAAGCATCTGAAAATGCAAAGCCTGTCCGTGCCCATTTGCACTCAGACGTCTTCTTCTTCTTCCATATGCTCAAAATAAAAAGTTTTTTTAAAAAATACAAAATGAAAATTGATGATTTTATGCAGCCTTGACCTTTTACCTTTTGATGTAAAAAAAACAATCGACACCTACCTTTTGATTAGTGAAACAATTCAGTGACCTGGTTTGCAAATTATTTAAATTTCAAGGTAAATTGGATGAAAATTGGTGATTTTACACAACCTTGACTTTTTTTATCTAAAAAACAAAACAATCGGCTTGTAGCTTTTGATTGGTGAACCAATTCATTGATCCAATCTGCAAATTCTTAAAACCAATTCATTGATCCAATCTGCAAATTCTTTAAATGTCAGGTCAATTGGATGAAAATTGAATTGATCTGATGCTGACGTTTGACCTTTTGACCATATTATTAATTTGCCTTCTCCATATTCTCATAATAAAGCTTTGTTGAAAATTTACTGACAAAACTCAAATGGTAAATTTAAATTTCAGGTCAATTGGATGAAAATTGATGATTTTATGTGACGCTGACCTTTAACCTTTTGACCTTTTGAAAAAAATATCAATTTGTCTTCTCCATATTATCATAATAATGCTTTGGTGTAAATTTGATGATAATAGCTCAAATGGTTTTTTAAAAAAAGTTACGGCCCAGACAGACACACACACACACACACACACACACACACACACACACACACAAACACACACACACACACACACACAGACACACAGACAGACACACATAAGTGATTACAAAACCCTGTCTCCTGATGCGCAGGGGATGGGCTAACAAAATACATCTAGGGTAAAACAGGTTGTAGACATGATTGCTGGGATTGACATGTGTTGTTACATAGAAGTAGAACACAGTAAACTGGGAATAAGTTGTTCCAAATATGCGAGAATAAGGTAATGGAAGAATGGAGATGAAGGGAAAGGAGGGGTTTGGAAAGAGAAAGCAGATGCAATTTGTAAAAGGAAAGGGTCAGGTGGGCAGGAGCATGAGGGCATAGAAGGGGTGAAACCAGAATTCAGATTGAAGGAGACTCTGAGGCCGCCACTAGACTGCAATGGTGAAATGCAACATACGTATGATTAATTCCGATTATCCAAAGGGCATCATCTTTGCAGACCCAAGGAGAGAAAGAGGAGGAGAGGTAGCCCTGGTACACTAACTCCATAACACATCAAACAAAGCCAATGAGAAATCAGCAGGAAGGAGCGAGTGTAATGAAGTAGGGCGAGGTGGTGACTAGCTTAGGAAGCAATATTGGAAATATGGCGAGCTCAGGAAATGTTATGACTGATGTTTAAAACAAACAGATACAATGTAAAATATTGTCCTGTCCGTGGCTGATAAAGACCAGTCTCGGACAGATTAGCCGATCGAGCTTTAACTCCGAGGCGTTCAGTCAAAAATGACAGTGTTCTTTACACGCAAGGGAAAGGAGAATGACGAACTTACCTTCACAGGTCCCACCATACGTCTTCAAACCTGTGATAATAAATGCAAGCCGACACAGGATTTAAAATGTACAAAAATACTGGCTTTATTGAAGAAATGCCGGTCACAAAATAACACACAGCAAAACTAAGATTCCTAAATGGGATGTCCCCACCCAGACTGGTATACAGAAAAAGGGAACAAATAAAGGTGAAAATAAATGTGTGCATGTTTTTTATGTACTTAGCTCTGAGCGTCTCCTGAACCACCACAGGAATCATCAAAACCCCCTGCGTCCTTGGCGGGAACAGCACAGGCCTCCATGCACAGTTTGCTCGCGGGAAACGCAGGCCTCGGTCCGCAGTCCGTGCGTGGGAAACCACAGGCCTCGGTCTAGAGTTCGCTTCTCCTCACGATCGTCGAAACCTCCAATGTCCCGAGCGAGAGAGCGCTATGAACTGTGACTGCACGGCACCAATATTCCAACGCAAGAGGAGGGAAAATGTCGGAACATGACCGTTCGTTGAGACTGTCCCACCGCAAGAGCTTAACAGCGACCGTTCACTTCCAGATCCTGAAACCGAGAGAAAATGTTTGACCGTTCATTATGAAATCCCGAAGCAAAGAGAGAGAATGTCGGCCCTCCAAATCCTTTGTACTCAAGGCTCTGCCGTCATCCACCGCCGCCCGTGCCAGCTCCTATTAGCCGGTCCCTCTCTTCATTGCTCGACAAATCTCACCAATCACTGCTCTCGGGGGTGTGGCTTCCCGGACCTGCCTGCTGTATGTTATCACATATCGGTGGTATCATCGTTGGTGCTCAAAGTCCTGTTTCCGGTTAGCTTTTATTTAGTGTCTTTTAATGCGCTATTGCCTGGCTTTGTGTGTTTGCTGCATTGTCATAAGGAACAGAGGAAAAATAACAGAGGCAGTTACGTACAGGGGATTCATTACCCATAATCCCTAACTAATTAACATAACCCCACCCCTCTCATGGGGACACTTATACATTTACACGACATACGGTCTACCGGATCCCTACTTATGAAATATGGGGTTTCTTCTTCTTCACGACAGTCGGAGCACACTACCTATACAATTCCACCTGGACTATGACATTGCATTGCCTACCCCCCACAAACATAACAATATTCTATTATATTTAGATCAGACACTAGAGGGTGACAAGGAGACAGTTTTATTAAACATTTAAAGCTATTTGCTCACATAAAAAGACCGAACAGGCCATTTTGTAGTGAACCTTTGTGTGACTGGAGGGGAGTAGCAATGTTTCAAATATTCATACTTAAATTATTTGGAGTGGAGTGAATTTGTTTCATTCCTCTTTGAAATCATCATTTGACACGGGTTTATCAGGTGCTCCATGACTTAGCGTCAGCATCCACAGTTGCAACTTTCTTCATCATTGAAGCCCCATTTATGGAGAAATTGTCCACAACAACTGTGGGGTGTTTATGCATGGTTGAGTGTATTCCATGGTTCTGGTGGGAGGGAAAAGCCAGAAGTTTTATTTTTCAATTCGTTCCACAATAACGAACTTGGACACGAGACATTACCGTCATTCTAGTTTGCGCACTATTAGTCACTTCACAGATTTTAAGCCAATATGCTGGTGCTAAGAGAGGTATGTTGGCTGGTGTATTTTGATAAGAGAGGTAGAGAGAGAGGATTGTAGGCATGTCGTAAGTATGTTGTTGAGGCCTTCATGTGTCAGAAGATCATTGTTGGCTTGGGTTGTATAATATGTTTTTTGCCTTTTCAGTGTTTTTCAATTTGTTAAACGTTTAATGTCCTTGACTGAGGCTTTCTTTTTTCTGAAATCGAGGCTCGCGGAAGAGATGGGCGACAGAGGGGGAAAAAAGTAATGCATTTACAGAAAGCGGCAGAGTGAACGAACAGGAAAAGATTAAGGGGATGAGACACAGCAACAAATCCGAATGAGGCAAGGGCACATGGTCTGAACATAAACTCACTAGCGAATACCTTGCATCGACAAATTTACAAAAACTGTTAAAACAAGACAATTCTGGAACAGGTATCCAAGCTTTATAAGGCAGTCTATCAGAAAGAATCAAGCTTTTACGCTCCAGCTTGAGGTTAAACTCTTAAATGGCCCGACTGTACATTTTTCTGAAGTTATGGTATCATTAATTTAGGAATGCTTATTTTGTTATTTAGAACAGTTGAGAATCTGTCAGTGCTTGATTGTTTTGGAAAACATGGATGGAGGTCCTCAATCTTGGAATTTGTCTTTCAATATTTATGATAATTTATTTATTTCAGGCACAAAAGGCATGGAGAAACATTGGACCACCACAATGTACGGAAGTGATGCTTTACCTGAACAGCATATTGAAAACACAGGGGGGAACATGGTTTGATCGATCTGCGTCAGGCCAAGACCGCTTCTGTACATGCGAAGGATGGTTCACATGCCAGGCAAGAGTGTTCTTTATTATATCAAAGATGATTGAACTTGCATAGCCAAATTGATTTGTATTGATGAAGGACCAACTGTTGTATTTTTACATATTGTCTTGTCAGACGGCCTCCATTAATACGAGCTGTCTGCAACGGGATCTTTTGTGAATGGCCGAACGCTTTCTAAGTACTACTGCATTCACATTACTTTACAACTTTTACATTCCCCAAGGTCACCCAAATGAGCCAAAATTGACGGCAACACGGACAAAAGGTAGATGGATTGAACACATTTCTTACCTTTTTAAATGCTTATTTATGAAGAAGATGGAGCAAACTTATGTACAAGGATGAGGAATAAAAAAATCCAACTCACACTAGATGCCACAGATTGCACTTGTATAAACAAGATATAATCTGGATGTCAAATGGCATTTTGAGGGCTAGGCGTGCCTGACTGTCCATGAGATGTTTTTTTTGCATTTTTGTTATGTTCAAAGCCTCCAGATAATGAAACGAAATGATGCCACCTTGGCACCCTTAAGCATTTTTATAGAAATGCATTATTTCGTGCAAATAAGTAGTTGCCATTAAATAAATTTCAACAATATTTTATATGTATGGGAGGAAGCATCAAAACAATATAATTGATTGAAAAATGCTCAAAGCTGGACATCAACTTCAAGAACTTGGCAGTGTTGCTGCAAATGTTGACGAGATAGTAGCCAAGGCAACTGCATTCATTGCTGTGTTATGAACGCAAGAAGAGGGATAGCATGTCTGACGTTCCTCTAGTCTAGATATTTGCTCCAGTAAGATGATTAAAGCAAAGGTCACCACTGCTCTGAACTTGAAGGTACTGCCACCTACCACCGAAGCCTTTCGAGAAAACGTTTTACGTGCTTGCATGCAGATATAAATATGTAAATCAGCATCTAAGTCAGAACTGCCAAATTTGGATCCAACGATGGATGGTTGGTCTCGTGATGAAGCATCAAAGTCTTTAGTGCCAGTTATGTTGCCACCAAAGGTGGCCATGGCACCAGCTGAAGTGTTGGAGATTATTTGATGCAGATGTGCCTCGAACAACCCACGTTCTACCACGCAATGCCGTTGTGATGCTGCCAAATTGCCATGCACAATGTTTTGTGGCTGTCGTGGAGAGAGAATATGCAAAAATGAGCGAACGAAGACAGCCAAATAATTTAGTGAAGAAGAGGATTATACTGCAGAGTGAATTTTTCAAACATCGATAATATCCATACACGAACAGATGTATTTTTATCTGAACGTACAACTGCCATCAACAAAATTTTCAATTTGAAACTCCATTTGCACAACTGTTCAGTAATGTTCATTTATTAATCATTGTGGTAGATTATTTGCATAACCAGTATAGAAAGAACCACCTTTAGAGGCCAGTTTTCCCTGTAGAGCAGGGGTTGGCCTTTTTCGGGCACCATGGGCCCCTTTTTGAAGCAGTGTTTTACAGCCGGATGCCCTTCCTGCCGCCAACCCTGTTGGTCACCTCTTGAGACACACAGGGAATTACCAGTGAGCTGGTACTGAATTTGCCGACCTCAGAAGGATGACAGGCTGAGTCAACACCCCTGCTGTTAATTCAGTGATTGACCGGGATTCAAACCCAGGATCATAGGATCCCAAGCCGCACCCTAACCACTTAGCCAACACCAGGCTCTATTTGCATAACCAGTATGTGATTAGTAAATGTATGTGAATACAAAATTAATTTTAATTGTTCCATTTCTGTCAGCGACTCTGAAAACATAGGTTAGGACACCCTTTTCATAATTTTTGGGTACATACAAGTTTTGAGAATTTCAGAAAATTCGTAGTTTAATTATGGAAGATAGCTAATTTGCATATTAATTAGTTTTTTGAAAAATGCTCAAGGATGCAAAAGTGGCAACAGTTAGATTATGCATAATGAAGGGTTGAAGAACACAGAAATGCAAAAAAACATCTGATGGACAGCAATGTACTCTTTGCTGGCCAACATCCAGACTGATAATCAAGAAGGCGAAGACTTTTCTTTGGCTTTTGGTGGAGTGGAGAGAGCGCCCACAGAAGCTGCGGCCAATAATGGAACCCACTGCCTACAACGGCAGTCCCAGAGTTGGATAGGACTGTGACCACGCAGAATGTGTCAGTCGGAGTTCTAGTCGGGCCATTGGAGAGGCAACATCCCTCTTCTCTCTCTCTCTGTTTGGTCACCTCACCTCATCACAAACCTCTCGCTCTGTGCCACACCAGCCCTGTGCAACACCAGCCTGCACAGGCCAGACTGGATCCACAACCACTTCGTGCCTTGCTCATGTCTTCACCTGTGTCCCCATTGTTGTGCGAGTCCTGGTATTTATTTTTGGCACCACAGTTGGGTTAGGCATTGGTTATTTTACTCCTCTGTACATAAGTTTGTGTGCCCCATCATCCCTATCTGTGTCGACTGCCAGATCTGTGCTGTCAATTATTGATTGTCCTGTCTACCCTTATCCCCATATTTAATTGTAAACAAACACCATTATAATTATAAGCGTTTTCCCACTTTTTGCCTTACGTGCACAATTTTCTGCCAATTTCGACTTCATTTGGGGGTGATCCTTGGGGAAACCTAATAGTAATTGAACGCAATGAACTTTTACCAACTGTTTTATCATCTTCGAGGGGGAAGGGGGTGGGTCAGACTGCATTAACTATTTATCTAACGTGACAATTAATTAAACAAATACTAATTGAGGAGTTGTTGGGGTTTTATTCATTTTTTGCTTTCATAAGAAAGTATATTGTAGAAAGTATACCCTGTACAGTATATTGTAATCTCTAAGTCTAAGTCATAGCCCATTAATGACTTTTGTATGCAGGGCAAATTCAACAGTCCAAGGTGCGTCTTAGTACACTCAATCAACCCATATGCCAGCTGGGAGAAACGGGTACTGTTCAGCACCTGGAACCTGGATCATAGGTGATGTAACAGACACATCCTTTAATTTTTTGTGATGCGACTTAATTATTCATGACTACTTTTGGTGGCAGGCATGGTGGAATTGGCTCCAATTATTTGGTCATAGCATTCGATCGCTATCAGATAAACCAGGCATTAAAGGTTGTTTTTTTGGGGGGGGGGGGGGGCTGAGGTTTTGCTGGCAATCCGGTTTGGCATTGGGGGTGTAGGAGGGAGATTTATGCTCCATGTCCTCGGTGAAGTCAAGTCGTGTGTTGTGTGTGCGTGATTTGCATTGCAACACCTCCATTAAAAAAAACCAAAAAAAAAACCACCTTCAGAGGCCATTTTTCCCCGCAAAGCGGGGGTTGGCCTTTTTCGGGCACCGTGGTTGTTGTTGTTTTTTGGTCCCCTTTTTGAGGCAATGTTTTACGGCCGGATGCCCTTCCTGCCGCCAACCCTGTTTGTCGCCTTTTACGACCCACAGGGAATTACCAGTGAACTGGTACTCAATTAGCCGACCTCGGAAGGCATGACAGGCTGAGTCAACCCCCCTGGCGTTAATTCAGCGATCGACCGGGATTCGAACCCAGGATCCTAGGATCCTAAGCTGGCACCATAGCCGCTAAGCCATTGCAACACCTCCATTAATGTTAGAAATTGAATAAAGAGAAATAATTTCAGTTTTTATACATGAGGAATATTTCTTGCTTGCAACTTTCTACAGTACCTTCCAGATAAGCAGTCTGCTATGTGAAAGTGCACTTGAAGGGAAGCTTTATGATTATTTAATTATTCATGCTTTAAGATTACAAATACAGTGCACATAAAAAAGTAATACATCGTACTTGTATTTCTTGGCGATTTATATGTTTTCAATGTTTAATTTTTTTTGTGCATGAAGGATTGAGAAGGGCCGGATGGTGATTCCAGAGTTCCAGACCGCAGTTTGGAACTGCCCGAATGGACAACGGGTGAATGAGGAATATTTTGGAGACCTGCTGATAGGCCGTGGAAACTTGAAGCTTGTTGCTCCTTCTTGCCATGACAAGCAGAACCATAACCTAGGGTTAGATCGGCAGCAGATATACAAAATGAATTGATATCATGAATGGCTCCATTTACGACATTTGACAATACTAGGGCATGCCCGTACTATATATATGCCCGTACTATATATCTATCTAAAATTATATCCCCCCCCTCTATTTACATGAAATGGTTTGGTCCATTCGCAACGCCAAAGCGAACGGCGAACGGCTTGCGAGTACAGTGACAATCCCCCCCCTCTATTTACATGAAATGGTTTCGTCCATTCGCAACGACCACAGAACCCCCCCCTCTATTTACATGGAATGGTTTGGTCCATTCGCAACGCCGGCACACGCGATCGTTCGCTGCTCTCTGATTGGTTGAATCGTTTTTTGGACATAGCTCGGTAAGTAATTGTCCGATTAATATGAAACCTTGAAAAGGCACATCCTCGGGTCCCCAGCAATATACCTGGCAAGTTAAAAGTATATCGGACCCGTGGTTGTCGAGAAACAGCGGTCACAGACAAACAAACGTACAGACAGACAGACAGAGATTACTGGAATTATAGATAGATAATTTTATCCCATATGATAAAATTATGAGAAACAAAAAAAAAAACGACACAAACGTTTTTATACTTGACAGGTGCGGAACATGTATTTGTACACTTGGCAGGTGTGTATCATGTGTTTGTACACTTGGCAGGTGTGTATCATGTACTTGTAAACTTGGAAGGTGTGTATCATGTGTTTGTACACTTGGCAGGTGTGTATCATGTATTTGTACAATTGGCAGGTGCGTATCATGTATTTGTATACTTGTTAGGTGTGTATCATGTATTTGTACATTTTATAGGTGTGTATCATGTATTTGTAAACTTGGCAGGTGTGTATCATGTATTTGTAAACTTGGCAGGTGTGTATCATGTATTTGTACACTTGGCTGGTGTGTATCATGTATTTGTACACTTGGCTGGTGTGTATCATGTGTTTGCACACTTGGCTGGTGTGTATCATGTGTTTGTACACTTGGCAGGTGTGTATCATGTATTTGTAAACTTGGCAGGTGTGTATCATGTATTTGTACACTTGGTAGGTACGTATCATGTATTTGTATACTTGTTAGGTGTGTATTATGTATTTGTACTGCTATTGTTATAAATATTAATTTAGGTTCAAGTCAGGACTTTGACAGGGCCACTCAAGACCATTTATTTTCTTCTATTTCAGCCACTTTAGTGTCGCTTTAACTTTGTGCTTCGGATCATTCTCCTGCGGAAATGTGAACCCCTTACTCAGTTTCAGAATCATGACTGACTCAAGCAGGTTTTCATCAAGGATTATCCTGTACTTTGCACCATCCATTGTCCCTTCTACCTCGACAAGCTTGCCAGTCCCTGTTGATGAAAAACAGCCCCATAACATGATGCTGCCACCACCATGCTTGGCAGTAGGGATTATGTTGATGGTGTTATGTGCAGTGTGAGGCTTGCACTAGACGTAACACTTTGAATTTAGACCAAAAACTTCTTGGTTGACCACAAAACTTTTTCCCACATACCTGCAGTATCATTAAGATGCTTTTTTTGCAAACCCCATACAAACTTTTAGATGCATCTTTTTCAGTAATGGCTTCTTTCTTGCCACCTGTGCATAGAGGCCAGCTTTGTGAATGGAACAGGATATTGCAGATTGATGAACACTGACCCCCTTCTCAGACATAAAGCCTTGCAGATTGGATCTCCAGTAACATCCCGAACCAGTCTCCTGCTTGCCCAGCTGCTGAGTTTGCATGGGCGACCTGATCTCAGTTGAGTCTGGGTGGTATGATACGTCTTCCACTTCTTCATGATGGATTTCACCATACTCAAAGGGATAATGAGTGACTTTTAAATATTATTATAACCCTCTCCTGAATGGTGCTTCTCCAACACTTTATGTCTGACTTCTTTGGAAAGTTCCTTGGTCTTCATGTTTGTCTTGTTGGGTGACCAAGTTAGTTGCACCTTTAAACTCCTTAGATAAATTGGTGAACTTAATTTTTAAATGAAACCACTGATTACATAAAGGTAAAACCTATTACACTTATTTTGTAACCTTTCAAACAAATAATTTGCTCCTGAAGTGATTTGGGGTTAATCAGGTAAAGGGGTTGAATACCTATGCAATGGAGAATCATTTTATTTTCTCTGTTAATTTAACTTATTCACATTTTATCTGCATTGTTTAGCTTTATCACTTTGGAGTAGTTTGTGAAGACTGTATATTTTAACTTAGATTTCAAAGCATTATGAAACAAGTATGGCACTCATATAACGCATATTCTCACCTCACGCATTCATTCTGAACGAAAAGCCATCATTAACTGAACATGCTACTGTTATGGTCCATATACCCATAATCTTCCATGCACCCTATTATGTCATATAGTTTCCTGGCATGCTTAATAAATGTCATAAATTTAATTCTTAACTCACAAAAAAAAAACACCGTTTAGAGGCCATTTTTCCCCGCAAAGCGGGGATTGGCCTTTTCGGGGACCGTGGTTGTTGTTGTTTTTTTGGTCCCCTTTTGGAAGCAATGTTTTTACGGCCGGATGCCCTTCCTGCCGCCAACCCTGTTTGTCGCCTTTTTACGACAAGCAGGGAATTACCAGTGAACTGGTACTCAATTAGCCGACCTCGGAAGGATGACAGGCTGAGTCAACCCCCCTGGCGTTAATTCAGCGATCGACCGGGATTCAAACCCAGGATCCTAAGCTAGCCGCTAGCCCAACACCAGGGTTATTAATTCTTAACTCACACTGGGTCATAAATCAGATATATGAAGTTTCACATTTTTAGAAAAGGATTTCAGTTCAACCAATTATGGCTGCCATACCACTTGACTGATGATGTTGGCGTAATCACCCTATATACTATATACAATGAATGAATGAATGATCGTTTTAAGGCCATTTTCCCCCACTAGAGCGGGTGTTAGCCTTGCGGGCCCCATGACCTCATGGTTCCCTTTTTGAGGCAATGTTTTTATGGCTGGATGCCCTTCCTGACGCCAACCCTCAGTCGCCTCTTACGATGCACAGGGATACGGTGTACCTATTCTAAATTGAGGTACACACTGGGATCATTCATCCCAGCAAGCTGGTACTCAATTTGGCGACCTCGGAGGGATGACAGGCTGAGTCAACCCCCCTGGCGTTAATTCAGCGATCGGCCCGGGATTCAAACTCAGGATCCTAGGATCCCAAGCCTGCGCCCAAACCGCTAAGCCAACACCAAACCAAACATGAGGAGTTCTACCCTATATACGTCCCTATATACGGAAGTTGATGACATGTGCAAAGTTTCCATTTTTTTTTTTTCCCATTGAGCGGTTTCAGAGAAAATGATGTACAAGTTTTTTCCTTTAATTCAATATGGCTGCCATACCATGTGACCTATTATGTCAGAGTTGGCAATAAAATATTCTCCATGAATATGCTTAAAGTTTTGCATCGATAAAACAAGCGGTTACAGGAAAAAAAATTTTAAAGTGAATAAATATAGATGTGGATTCACACACAGGCATTGCAAAACTCACATCCCCTTTGGATCAAGACTAATAGATTCAGGTGATATGAAAATGTGAAAACGTTGGAGGGCCGGGGGGAGGGGTGGGGGGGGGGGAGGAGGGCAGAATACTTTTGCAGACCACTGTACATGAATGAATTATTTTAATTTTATCTTAGTGGTTTAATATAAAAACGATCTGGCGTGGGTTTAAAAGTGGCAAATTGTGATGTCTGTAAATACTTATTGGTAGTTTGAAATTACATTTAATGGCCAAACTGTATAAGTAGCCAAACTGTATCGGTAGCTAAACTGTATCGGTAGCCAAACTGTATCAGTAGCCAAACTGTATCGATACAGGCAGCTATTCAGGAATGGTCAAAGTATCTTTATCAGGGTCTCAACAATGATGTCAATGTTTATTTTTGAGAAAGATTATTTTGATGATGCCATGTATATATCTCAAAGATAGATACTCTTTCTGGAACATAAAATTTTTTTTCTTTCTTTTTTTCTTTTTTTTGTATACTGAATCGAGGCTCGTGAAAGAGCTAACATTTACTTCACAAACAAATCAACCACACAAACAAAATATATAAAAAGAGGGGGCGGAAGACAAGATGGGGAGAGAAGGGGAAGCACACAAACACAACATTTGAGAACAGGGAGATGTGTGGAAGGGAGAGGGCTTGGGGGGAGGAGGCGTGGGAAGGGGGGGGGGGGTGGGAGGGAGAAGTATAAAACACAAGGACACCAAGGACACCAAGGACTTCCAGGACAGAAGTTGGTATTTCAAAAAAGTGGAATTGGGGTGAAATTAGCGGGGGTAGAAAAGATCAAGGTTTTGGATGGGGGAAGATATGAGATGGTGGTGAACAGCTGTTTTAAAGACCTGGAGGGTGGAGTGGGATTGAAGAGAGTGAGGGAGTTTGTTCCAGAGGCGGGAGAAAAGAGGAATGAAGGAGTGAAGGTGAGCAGAGAGTCTTGATTTTGGCAGTTTAACCACAAGAGGGTTGCAGGCAGATCTTGTGCGACCTGTAGGAATATTTGCTTGACAGAGCCCAGAGAGAGCTGGGGGGGCAAGGCCAGAGAGGAGTCGGTAGAAGACAGACAGACCACCAACCTGCCTGCGGTGAGTGAGTGAGAGGCCCTTGGAGTTAGCTTCATCGCGGGAGATTCCAATGATTCTGAATGCTTTGGTTTCAACAGCGTGAAGACGAGCTAGGTGTGAGGCAGGAGCACCAGCCCAGAGGGGAGAGCAGTATTCCATTGAGCTGCGGATGAAAGCCTTGTATGTGGTGAGGAGCTCAGGTGTGCCAAGGAAGGACTTCGCACGACGGAGGATGCCCAGTCGGCAACTGGCTTTGGAGGCCAGATTTGAAATGTGGTTTTCCCAGGAAAGATCATGGCAGATAGTGAGACCCAAAATCTTGAGTGACAGAACTTCTTGGAGAGGATTATTCAGAAAGTGGATGGGAGGGTTGTCCAGTCGGTCTTTTCGGAGAGACATCGTAAGAGTGTGAGATTTGTCAGGATTGAAAGACATGTTCCACTTGTTTGCCCAGTCTGTGATTTTGTCCAGGTCTGCAGAGAGTGAGGAGGCTGCAGACTGCCGATCCGAGGGATGAAGAATGGAGCGACAGAGAGTAGAGTCATCAGCAAAGAGATAGAGAGGATTTTCAAGAGTCAGAGAGATCATTGATGAAGACCAGAAAAAGCACAGGGCCCAGAACACTGCCTTGGGGAACTCCAGCCTGAACAGGAAGAGGAGATGGGAGAAACCCATTCAGGGCCACACGTTGACTACGACTAGAGAGGAAGTCCGCCAGCCATGCGTGGAGATTTCCATGGATACCAAAAGAGGAGAGTTTGGTGAGCAGAGCGGGGTGCCAGACCGTATCGAAGGCACGTGATATGTCAAGGGAGACTGCTCTAATTTCCTGTTTGGCATTGAGGACCTCCATCCATTGTTGTGAAAGCAGAAGCAGCATGTCCAGAGTAGAGTGTCCAGGTCTGAAACCAAATTGATGATCAGAGATCAAGCCATTGGAGAAGAGGAAAGATTTCATATCTGAAGCAATGATGGATTCCATGACTTTGCTGATAATTGGGAGAAGGCTGATTGGTCTGTAGTTGCTGGGATCTGTTTTTGCACCTTTTTTGTGCAAAGCGGTGATGTTGGCAGATTTCCAAGCAGATGGAAGATGACCTTGAGCAAAAGAGAGGGTGAAGAGAACAGAGAGAGGGAGTGAAAGAGCGGAAGAACAGGATTTTAGGACCCGTGGGCTGATGCCGTCAGGTCCAGTTGCAGAATCCGAGTCGAGGGTTGACAGAAACTTTTCCACCTTGTCAGGAGGAAAGGACACAGAGTCCAGGAGCAGCTGGGTACGACTGGGTACGGTGGGTACAGAGAGGGATGGGTTTGGGACACAAGATTTAGAGGCAAACACAGAGTTGAGGCATTCAGCTTTTTCACGTGCGGAGTCAGCCGTGTGGCCATTTGAGGTGAGGGAGGGGATGGAGGGGGAACAAACACCAGAAACAGATTTGACCAGACGCCACCAGGATTTGGAAGAGGGAGACAGATAAGAGAGTTCGGTCCTGAGAACGGAGAGATATTGTTTCCTGGCTCTCCTGAGGGTGGACACACACTTGTTTCGGGCTTTGTGAAAGGAAATGAGATTTCCTTCCGTTGGATTTGCTTTCCAGTTGACGAAAGCAAGTTGTTTCTGGGCAATGGCCTCACCACAAGATTCCGTGTACCATGGACGGGAGGAAGGGTATGACAACTGAAGACGAGATGGGATAAATCTGTGCATGAGAGAGAGCAATTTACTTTGGAAGAATTCCCAGGATGAGTTGATGTCAGAGGCGGTAGAGATGGGAGACCAGTCCAGATGATTGATGGCTGCTTGAAGACCGTGCCAGTTGGCCTGAGTGAAATGCCAGACTCATCGACGCTGAGGTGGCTCTCTGAGAATGGTCAGAGAGATGTCCACTTTAACAAGCACATGATCAGAAGAGCCGATTGGAGCAGAAGAAGAGCAGCAGACATTTTCAGGGAAGTTAGTCATAACCAAGTCCAGAAGAGAAGATGCTCCGTTGACTGAAATCCGGGTCGGGAAATTGACAGATTGTGTCAGTCCCAGTGAGTCACAGAAGTCCTTTGCTGAAGAGCCATGGCTGGTGAGAGAGGTACCCACACCCAGCCAACTGGCATGGTGACAGTTGAAATCACCACATATAAGGAAGAGAGAGTTGGGATGGGTAGATAGAAGTTGGTCCATATTCTCAGACAGCGAGATGTAGATGGAGTCATCACTGTTTGGTGGACGGTACAACACACATATGAACAAAAGGTGGGAGCGAAGGGGAAGCCTTAGCCAAAGGTATTCCTGGGGGTGAGGTGGAGAGAGGGCAGTGCAGGGCGAGTGAGGAAGAGAGTTTTTTATAAAGATAGCAACCCCACCTCCAGGACGAGGCTCAGGTCTATCATACCGGAGGAGGGAGTAACCTGGGAGAGATACCAAGGAATCAGAGACATCATGAAGGAGGAAAGTTTCTGTTAAGCAGATCACTTCTGGTTTGTCAGAAGCAACCTGTATGGAGAGATCAGACAAGTTTGAGCGAAGGCCCCGGATGTTTGAGGTCCATATTGTTAAGGAAGAGGAAGGGGGAGCATCGGATACAGAACAGGGGGGGGGGGGGTAGGGTAAGATGTGGAAGAGGAGGAAGAGGTAGTGTTACGTGGTCCTCCCGGTGACTACCTGGTCTCGGTGACCCCCGGACCGTGAGAGGAACTCCGCCGGAAAGATCTATGATTTATACGCCTTCGTAACGCAATCAATATGAAAGACACAACAATTCAAGTCAATAAGAAACCCCACACCAAGGATCCGGATTCATCAATAATATATTCCCCAATCAATCAACAACCATCAATTAATCAATCACCAATATTACTAAGATGGCCATCTCATGTATGTCCCCCCTTTCCCCACTCACGACCCCTCAATGGTCACTGTCCCTCACAATGTCTCTGGGCCCCTCCTGGCCAAGGTGAAGGTCGACTTCTCCGCACACAGGTGGTTGAATGGACCCCTGGCTGACGTGCTCCAAACGTGCACGTCACATACCGGGAACAACTGCTGCAGCGCCCTCCTCCTTGCACAGCCAAGCGGGCAAAAGCAAAGCGCGGCTGGCAAAGCGCGCGAGGCCCAAGGTGCGACCCGTACACGTCCTTGTAGACGTCGAGGCGAACTGTGCCGGACGCTTGGTTCCGTGCACGAACCCACGGCAACTTGACGTGTAATCGGTAATTACCCCGCGCAGGTAACTCCTTTCGCCAGACGGGCTTTCAAACGCAGCGTCCCCCACGCTGCTCAATATCGACACCGCTCGCGTCGGAGCTGGGCGAGGAAGAGGAAGATCGCCGCTTCTCCCGCACCTCGTGTCTTTTTTCTTCTTCCGGTTCACTATCCCGTTTCCGGTCTCCTGTTATCCGGAGCCTCTCTAACCCTTTAACCACAACAACCTTTAATAGAATAAACATTAATAAGCAATGACATGAATAGTAACTCCTCTAAATCCGGGATCCGTAACAGTAGGGAGAGCTGTTGAAGGTGTGTCAGAGATTACAGAATAGCTTGGAGAAAGGGAAGAATGGGGCAGACAAAAGGTTTGATGGTGATTGGGTGAGGTGCAGTGAGGTGTTATTTGACGAGGGGGAAGAGTGAGGCAGAAGGTTGAGGGAGATGAAGGTGAAAGTTGGAAGGGGGAAGAAGCGGGGAGGACGCTTTGAGGAGGAGGGGTGAGAGGGGAGTCTAGGAGGGGAGGAGCGAGAGAGAGTCTCGGAGGGGAGGGGTGTGGGGGGAGATTTGAAAGGAATGGGTGATTGGGAAGATTTGGAGGGGAGGGGCAAGGGGGAAGATTTGAAAGAGATGGGTGATAGGGATGATTTGGAGGGGAGGGGCAAAGGGGTCGATTTAGAGGGGAGGGGTGATGGGGAACTTTTGGAGAAGAGGGGTGATGGGGAAGTTTTGGAGGGAAGGGGTGATGGGGAAGATTTGGAGGGGAGGGGCAAGGGGGAAGATTTGAAAGGGATGGGTGATGGGGAAGATTTGGAGGGGAGGGGCAAGGGGGAAAATTTGAAAGAGATGGGTTATGGGGAAGATTTGGAGGGGAGGGGCAAAGGGGTAGATTTGGAGGGGAGGGGTGATGGGGAAGTTTTGAAGGGGAGGGGTGATGGGGAAGATTTGGAGGGAAGGGGTGATGGGGAAGTTTTGGAGGGAAGGGGTGTTGGGGAAGATTTGGAGGGGAGGGGTGATGGGGAAGATTTGGAGGGGAGGGGTGAGATTGGATTTTGAAAAGTGTACGATTAATGGGAAACGAACATTTATTGCAAAATGAGTTTCTTGAGACATTCGAGTCAAAAATACGTTTGAGGACGCTGATGGATGGGTGGAGTGCTGGAGAGTTTAGGGAATGAATGAAAGATGCACTATAAGAGATGGAATTTTTTTTTGGAATGAATAGATTTGGTGAGCAAGTCGAAAGCATCTTTTTATAGAAGAAGAAGAAAAAGGTGTTATCGAATATGACAGAATACAGTTCTTCAGGGGACAGATTAGACATTTTTTAACAACGTGATCACGTGATCGCAAACAACGTGGTCGAAGAACGAACGAACAAATAAGAACAACGAATAAACGAATAAGAACAGAGAAGGGAATTTTTTTTTTTTTTTTTTTTTTTTTTGAGGAGATTTTAAACCAAGGAAGTATGGAGTGAAAAGATCGGGAAAAACAGAGACCAGAAAGGAATTGCAGCGCGATCGAAGAACCGCTGAGACAAGAACAAAGCCTCAAGCCAAGGTCGGACACGGTAGCCTACTACACTAGGCCTCAGAATACACGATACGAAAGACCGACGATTCAGTACACGCTTTCGATTCAGTACACACAGGTATGAAAAACCAACACCAATAATACTATTAAAGACACCCCAATAGGTACATACACCGAGAGAAAGATACAGTTTCGACAAAAACACAATTGTGAAAAGATACTTAACTTCGAAAGCGTGCCGCATGGACAGCTTTGAAGAGACGAGACCTCCAATCTTGCGCATGCGCAGAGACCTCCCTTTCTTTCTTAATTTTGTCTGTCATTGTTCACTATTCAAAACCTTGTTGAAGTGTTCAGCCTGTGTTTCCACCTTCCCCCTCTCTGAAACGAGTACATTTCCTTTTTTCTTTTTTTCCCCCCTGGATCACCCCCATTTCACCCTCTGTGGTCCCTTGTTTGGAACCACAGATCTTGGAGGAATAAAAGTTTAACCCATTCATTCTCATTGCTTCTGAAAGTGCACCATCAGACTTCACGTAAAATATTTTAAAATAAATTCTAGAATGCATGGAAAAAACTAGAGCAATGCGACTGCGTCGCCAATATGCCTCCGCGTAGTCCCTGCCCGTGAAAACGGGTAGATGCCCTCATTGACTGTCCTAAAAATAAACAAGTTTGATTTTAATCCCTTCAGCTGTTCTCAAGTATCACATTTTTACCACAGGACATATTTTTCACAACGATTGGTGAAGCGGTTTCAAAGAAGGGTTTTTAAAAAAAATCAGCTTTCAAGCTAATATGGCTGCCAAACCAAGTGACATATGACATCAAAAATGGACACTCTGGAAATGTATGGGTGGCGGATCACGTTTGTGAAGTTTCGTGTGGATCAGATAAGGTTCGTTTTTCTATCTAAGATGGCTGCCAAACCATGTGACCTACGTCATCATTTTAAAACCATATGTAGTAATGGTGTTAGATGGTATTTGTAAAGTTTCGCATCGATAGGTAAGTGGTTTCTGAGATATAATTATTTAATATTCTCCTTCAATCCAATATGGCTGCCACACCATGTGACCGATGACGTTTTCGTGATCAACTTTTAATCGCCATGCATAGTTGATGACACGTGTAAAGTTTCGAGTCAATCGCTTCAGTGGTTTGGGAGAAGATGCTTTTTTAGGGTTTTAGGTTAAATCCAATATGGTTGCCAAACCATGTGACCTATGATGTCATAAGTTTAATATTTCAATACAACCGTGTCATGGATAATGTGCATGCAATTTCAGATTTTTAGGATAAGGCATTTGATTAAAATATTTATGGCTGGTATACCACTTCACCGATGATGGCATCATTATCATGCTTTTGTTCCCCTTTGGGAGTACTTGACATTGTGCCGAGTTTCAAATTTTTCCATTCAGTGGTTTCCGATAATTATTTTTCATCATTTGCATTTAATCCAAAATGGTTGCCATAACACGTGACTGTCGTCAGTCACAATTATCACAAAAACATTCTACATGGGAGTCGCTCCTATCCTGAAGGTTTTGTCTCACTCGGACATGTGGTAACTGAGAAAATCAAGGTTTAGCCGTTATGGATGTACGGATGGACAGACGGACGGACAACTTCTGTCCTGGAAGTCCTTGGTGTCCTTGTGTTTTATACTTCTCCCTCCCCCCCCCCCCCTCCCTTCCCACGCCTCCTCCCCCCAAGCCCTCTCCCTTCCACACATCTCCCTGCTCTCGGATGTTGTGTTTGTGTGCTTCCCCTTCTCTCCCCATCTTGTCTTCCGCTCCCTCCTTTTGTGTATTTTGTTTGTCTGGTTGATTTGTTTGTGAAGTAAATGTTAGCTCTTTCACGAGCCTCGATTCAGTATACAAAAAAAATAAAGTATTTTAATAGGTTGACAAATTAAAACTAGAACGGCACTCGGAAGAGCGCATACCTCCGCCAGGATGATTAGTTTGCATATTGTATTCCACAATAGGCCGGATCTGAATGCGGACTTGAATCAAAATGTAATGAGCTTGTTCTTGTCACCCAAACAACTCATCCACCTAGTTTTGGCATAAACCGTCCACAACGTTTTGAAATATCGCATAATATTGTTGTAATAAGTCTTCACACTTTCAAGTTATTACTGCTTATAAGTTAAACCACCTCACTGCACTGGAAAACATGGGGACGGGAATACTGGACTGTAAAGTGTGGGAGTTGTAATACCCTCTCCCACCTGGAGGTGGCGACACACGATACACATTTACATAGAGAATTGGCGTCTCTCACCCCTCCAAGACTACCGGGAAAGATCAAAACACCACGATACACTAATTGGGGTGATACTGATCCTATGTAGAGAAAGTCTGGATGTAATCGGCCCAGAACTGTAGGAGGAGTAGTGTGACAAACTCCGATCCGTGAATTAATTATAGTAAGGATTCCACAAAAAGGCGGGATATAGTTCCTTTTAATCAATTGTCTCAATGCTTTGGAACAAACTCCCGATTTCAATTCAACAATAGTTAAATCTTTTAAAATACTGAAAGACTTATTTACACCCTTCTGTGTGGGGGGGGGGGGCGGGGGGGAGGGTTGCCCCCCAAAATAGGTATTTGCTTTTTTCTCAGAACCGACGCACACAATTTTGATGAAACGTCACCACAACCTTCATTATCCCTGATGTACCAATGTTTGTTCAAGACATTGGAAAAATTAGGGTCTAAGGGGGTTTACTGGGGTCAAAGTGGATCCAGGGTTGACCCCCCCAAATTAGGAATTTGCTTTTTCCGCTGAAACTACACAAACAATTTCGATGAAACTTGACCACATTCTTCATCACCGGTGATATACCAAAGTTTGTTCCTGGCATTAAAAAAGTAGGTGTCTAAGGTGGTTTAAGGGGGGAGGTTTGCCCCCCGAAATAAGTATTTGCTTTTTTCTCAGAACGTACACACACAATTTTGATGAAACGTCACCACAACCTTCATCATCCGTGATGTACCAAAGTTTGTTCAAGGCATTGGAAAAATTTGGGTCTAAGCTGGTCTAAGTGGGAGGGGGGCTTGCCCCCCCCCCCAAATCATTCTTTCCAGGTGGACAATTCCTTGAGCAGAAATGAAGCGTACCTGTACAAGTGGATTGAACTGAAGGCCAAAAGTAGGTGTCCAGATTGGGATTATAGCGTTGCAATCAAACGTGAACGAAAGCGAAGTGTACGTCTTACTAGATATGATGGATCAGCGGAAAAGATATTTCTGCACAAAAGTGAAAAATTCAAGGTGGAAACATTCCTCTCTATTCTGGACTCTCTGAACTCTGACCTGACAAAACGTGCAGAAGATGGGAAATCCACCTACAAATGGATTGGAAATCTGTTTATTTCCTTCTGCGGTCAATTGAAAACAATCGATTCTGATGAGCTAAACAAAAAGTGAGAAAAATTGGCTAATGTGCACCATGAACACCTTGATTACGGTGAACTTCGAAACGAATGCAAGCAGCATTCCTACTCTCCCTGCGGTGTAGAGCAAACTAATTTCCCTGAAGGATGGGTACCCAGCTAACACAACACCGTTGGCCCAACGTTGGAGCAACGTCAGCACTTACGTTGGACCAACGTCAAAAACTATAGCCCAGCCAACGTTGGCCCAACGGTGTTATGTTAGCTGGGTAGGATCCCAGAACATTGCTTTGCCCAGGGCCTACAATGCTGTTAAGACGGCCCTGGGGGAGAGTGAGGGGGGGAGCGTGGGAGGGGGGGAAGGGGGATTTGCCCCCCAAAATAGGTATTTTTTTGTTTGTTTATTTAAAGGCTTTAAAGTCTGGATCTCTGATCATCAATTTGGTTTCAGACCAGGTCACTCTACTCTGGACATGCTGCTTCTGCTGTCTCAACAATGGATGGAGGTCCTCAATGCCAAACAGGAAATTAGAGCCGTCTCCCTCGACATATCACGTGCCTTCGATACGGTCTGGCACCCCGCTCTGCTCACCAAACTCTCCTCCTTTGGTATCCATGGAAATCTCCACGCATGGCTGGCGGACTTCCTATCTAGTCGTAGTCAACGTGTGGCCCTGAATGGGTTTCTCTCATCTCCTCCTCCTGTTCAGGCTGGAGTTCCCCAAGGCAGTGTTCTGGGCCCTGTGCTTTTTCTGGTCTTCATCAATGATCTCTCTGACTCTCTTGAAAATCCTCTCTATCTCTTTGCTGATGACTCCACTCCCTGCCGCTCCATTCCTCATCCCTCAGATCGACAGTCTGCAGCCTCCTCACTCCCTGCAGACCTGGACAAAATCACAGACTGGGCTAACAAGTGGAACATGTCTTTCAATCCTGACAAATCTCACACTCTTACGATGTCTCTCCGAAAAGATCGACTGGACAACCCTCCCATCTACTTTCTGAAAAATCCTCTCCAAGAAGTTCTGTCACTCAAGCTTTTGGGTCTCACTATCTGCCATGACCTTTCCTCGGAAAACCGCATTTCAAATCTGGCCTCCAAAGCCAATCGCCGACTGGGCATCCTCCGTCGTGCGAAGTCCTTCCTTGGCACACCTGAGCTCCTCACCACATACAAGGCTTTCATCCGCAGCTCAATGGAATACTGCTCTCCCCTCTGGGCTGGTGCTCCTGCCTCACACCTAGCTCGTCTTCACGCTGTTGAAACCAAAGCGTTCAGAATCATTGGAATCTCCTGCGATGAAGCTATCTCCGAGGGCCTTTCACTTACTCACCACAGGCAGGTTGGTGGTCTTTCCGTATTCTACCGACTCCTCTCCGGCCTTGCTCCCCCAGCTCTCTCTGGGCTCTGTCCTGCAAATATTCCTGCAGGTCGCACAAGATCTGCCTGCAACCCTCTTATGGTTAAACTGCCAAAATCAAGACTCTCTGCTCACCTTCACTCCTTCATTCCTCTTTTCTCCCGCCTCTGGAACAAACTCCCTCACTCTCTTCAATCCCACTCCTCCCTCCAGGTTTTTAAAACGGCTGTTCACCACCATCTCTTATCTTCCCCAATCCAAAACCTTGATCTTTTCTACCCCCGCTAATTTCACCCCAAATCAACTTTTTTGAGGTGCCGACTTTTTTCCTGGAAGTCCTTGGTGTCCTTGCGTTTTATACCTATCCTGCCTCCCCCCAGGCCCTCTCCCTCCCTCACATCTCCCGATGTCCCTGCTCTCAAATGTTGTGTTTGCGTGCTTCCTCCCCTTCTCTCCCCATCTTGTCGACCGCTCCCCTTTTTATATACTTTGTTTGCTTGTTTGTTTGATTTGTTTGTTTGATAAATATTAGCTCTTTCACGAGCCTCGACTCTGTATACAAAAAAAAAAGAAAGTCTTATGATTATGTTATTATGATTCTACATGCTGCCCTGTTTTCTAGCAACCACTGAAATTGGTTTAAAATACCTTTAGTCAGTGCAGTGTACTGTTTAAACTACCAGGTGAGCGCCAGGTTTATTGCCCCAATGTCTCGAGTTTCTCATCTGTGTTATTGTTTGGGTTATTTCTCCATATAATATGGCGGACCAGTGTTGCGTTCATCCATATAATCTGTCTGAACGGAGAAAGATTAACACCTGGTCCCAGCGGAATAACTTTAATTCTAAACGATAATTATTATTCCGTCCACACTTTAAGTTTAAGAAGTTTTCGTTTACCTGCAACAACATGAAATATTTTGAATAGTCTAAAATACGTAATCCAAAACAAAGTAAGATTTCAGGTAAGTTTGATAACCACAATTCAGGTAAGTTCGATCGCGAAACACGATGCCCGTTGATATTCATTATGACTACGAACTCATCGCTAAATGCGGCGCTATGTGGATGGGCGTGGAAGTGGGCGTGGACGTGGGCATGGGAGAGGGCGTGTGCAGAGCCGGAAGTACGTCACGACTCGTCCGTTGGATCCTTCCTCTTCGTCGCTCTGTTTTCGACAGTTATATTAATTATCACGGTATTGTTTATAACCTCATAACATCGTGTTAATGACCCATTTGTGTTTTTGTGTAAAACCTGTTCTTACTCCGCGCACTTCGATCTATCAGCCATTTCCGTGTGGTGCGTTGGTCTCAAAGTAAACGGCACTTTAGGTAACTGTACGCTGTACAGTATATGCTATCCTCACTGTATAAAGTGCTTTAGGTGAAGTCACAAACCAGTACAGTGGCAGATAAACGTACGTACCATAAACGCATATTTTACCGTTACATTTTAATTTTACACTGGTAAATGGCATCACCTACTCGTACCCGACTGCAAAGCCTCAATGAGCCGGCGAAGCCAAAGCCTCTTGCCACTATTTTACCCATCACGATGGCATCGGTAGGTTAGGTAGTTGGTAGTAGGTAGGTGTAGTAGGTACCGTTCCTGGTAAGACTTGGTAAAAGAGAAGAGCAGACAGTCCTCCCCAATACCTACATACAATAAGGCCAAGTAAAAAAAAAAAATGTTTCTCGTCCGGACTTTTTTGAAACTTTACTATTACTATTTACTATTTTCATTTTTTTTGCTATTTTTTTCCAAGATGGCTGCCATGAATTGAATGACCACTGTGGCTGACTTAAAGACTCTATAGTTTGTCCAATGTAATGTGAAACATGCCAGTGTTGATTGTTACCGAAAGGCCTGCAATTTCATTTCCAAATTAGCAAATAAATAAATGTTTTAACTGAAATGGCATATGAATAGAATCGATCAATGGAACATGTCATGTGTTACACCGGACAAACTATATTTGAATAAAACAAAAAAGAAACAATGACAATGTTTAAATTTGGTATGTGTCCTTGTTTAATATAAACTAGGGCATGCCCGTACTATATATATATCGAAAATTATATCCCCCCCCCTCTATTTACATGAAATGGTTTGATCCAAAGCGAACGGCTTGCGAGTACGGTGACAATCCCCCCCCTCTATTTACATGAAATGGTTTGGTCCAAAGCGAACGGCTTGCGGAGTTTGGTAAATAAATCGCCATAGCTCGGTAACTACTTGTCCGATTAATATGAAACCTTGAAAAGGCACATCCTCGGGTCCCCAGCAATATACCTGGCAAGTTTAAAGTATATCGGACCCGTGGTTGTCGAGAAACAGCGGTCACAGACACACAGACATACACACAGAGATTACTGGAATTATAGATAGATACACAATAATACACTAATAGTACTAGAATTGTTCATATTGGGGACTACTCAGAGAACAGACCAAAAGATTGATGAAATCCTAAAAAACAACTACTGTAGTTACATTGGAAGGCTGATCCTTCCCTCTTACAAAACCAGAAGTGGGACTAAATAATATATGTTTAATCAACAGCTTGCCCTCCCCCCACATAGTGAAACTAATGACTATAGGACTTGGTCTATCTTATGGTCTGTTCTATAAATATTAAAGTAAGAAATCCCAGTGAGACTTATGTCAATCTTGTACATGTCATCCATAAAGTGAGAACCATTTTAAACATTCTAACCATGCACTGCTTTACTTATGCAAAAAATGAAATTGTGATTTTCTTTCCTTCTCAGTTCTCTCTTCTTCAAACTTACAAGAGCCACTGTTATAAATATGTATGTCAAAGTATGAATACCAAACTTTCAGAACAAGGCATAATATTTGTACAAGCATGTACTGGACTGAACGACCCAGCATTTGCTAATATTGGGAGTATTCAGTATCTGGAACCAACAGTATACTTAATATTTATACATTTTGGCAAGACATTTCATTTGTCTTTGGTTTAAAAAAATGTAAATGTACCATACTTATCAAGCCATGCAAATAACCCTAATGTTATGTGCATTTACATAAATACTAATCTCAATCAGCACATATACCATTCAGGAGTAGTATGCCTGTGGTACAACCTACACCAGATCGTTCAACGTTCGCTTCTCATCTACAACTGATCTTGCGAACCAAGACTTCAAAACTTTTGTCGACGAACGTATGCTTACACACACGAATATCGTCATATTCCCTACTCAAAATTTGTACCATTAAAAGTATGAAATGCAAGATTTTTACACGTAAATTGCACTTGCCCAGTGCACAACCGCTGCGAGAATTGACCGTCTTTAGCACAAGGTGTCTGCGTTAAGCCTAGCATGTATTAACCAGGAAGTTCCGTTAGAGGGCGGGATCCATAATAGTTCAGATCATCAATGCACAAGATACGATCAGCAAACGCCCGGAGACGGCAAGTTTTAGACCGAGTTTCTTCGCAAAACGATTTTTTTTAAAACAAGTATGTATTAAAAAAAAATAGTATTAAATAGTAAATAAAAGTAGGCGGCGACCAAAAAGGAAGCGGGCGGGGACGAGAAACATTTTTTTTTTTTTTACTTGGCCTAAATGTCACAAGAAGCTTAAGGAAGTAACTATATGATGTGCTAGCTTAGGGCCTATTTTAAGAAATTTTAACTGGGCTTAATATACGTTTTCACAGTATGTGTGTAGTCTTCTAACTTCAGTCGCTGTCAGGACTGGTTCTCTCAGGGCACTGCAGCTTCCTCCACCAGAAGAAGTTAGCTTGCAGTAAGATCAGTGCCGACAGATCAGACGATAGCGCCGTTTCAACGGCAATGTGTGACTGTCCTTAATCAAACCGTGTCGATGGCGCTGATTGGCTGACCCAAGCTGATTGCTGATTGGTCAGCTCACAAAACTTCGCAAATTCAGACCTAAAATGACACCATTTGCATTCTGGATGAGATTAAAATTGATAAAATTTACTTCTTGATTAATTTGGTGAATTCCGTCTCAACTTCGGATATTTCCAGCCGTGAAAAACTATCCCCTACGGCCGAGAGATTTCTAAAAAAATAATTCTTCGTCAATTTTAGAATATTTGACGCCGTTTTCAGCCTCTGAAACGCGTAATAAGCTTTTTTGAAGTATTTTTTCAAATGCTCGAATCTCATTGGTTCCGGTGTTTGGTGACGATTTTCGTTGAAGATAACGAGGTTGGTCTTAAAGTATTTTAATTACAAATTAGAGGTGCATAAGATTGTGAATCAAACAAAGACGGGTGAAACAAACTCCTATTGAACTTTTTCGCAATTTTGTTATGCATACTTCCGCATCTGGAAGATGGCAGCCTCCATTGAGTGATTTGGTTTTTGAAATATTTTTTCAAATGCTCGAATCTCATTGGTTCCGGTGTTTGGTGACGATTTTCGTTTAAGATAACCAGGCCCGTGCGGGCCGAGGTTGGTCTTAAAGTATTTTAATTACAAATTAGAGGTGCATAAAATTGTGAATCAAACAAAGACGGGTGAAACAAACTCCTATGGAACTTTTTCAAATTTGTTATGCATACTTCCGCATCCGAAAGATGGCGGCCTCCATTGAGCGATTTGGTGCGTCAAAGCTTCGAAATTCTCAAGCCAAGGGATCCAGCATAATCTGTTTTTTCAACATAATACGTACGCGTTCATTGACAACACCGGCTTCGCCGGCTATAACCTAGCATTATCCCTGTGTTTTGTTGTTTAAATTGGGGCCTAACGGTTGCTATGGAAACGAGTAAGGCGTGAAGGTGTTTTCAAATTGGATCAAAATGGATGTCGGTCTGTAAAGTTAATTCTGTGAAGTTCCAAGAACATTTTCTCAGATAATCTCAGTAATTAAGTGTATAGATAAAGACTGGCTTGACTCATTTATCGAAACTTTGTATGATCAGGCATTATAGTAAAAATGTTTACAATCTTGCAGCATGTTTTAGGCCCATGGACTTGGTTTGCATATTCAATATTTGAGTTTCGTCCTTTAATATCTGTGGTGTCTGTTTTTTCCCCTTGTCTGCATATGTATGCAAGCATGAAGACTGAAGTAGTAAACGGCCCTACCTGAGGCTTGGTGTTACCTGCAGTGATGTCTGAAGTAAGTGTTGTGGAGGTCAGGCCTGGCCTCTTTTTGGGAACCCGCCAACATGCACTCTGCGCTCGACTGGTGTCCTCTTTGCGGTTGTCTCACATCCTCACTCTTGGAATTGAACCTCTTCAGCCTACTGACCTGCCGTCGTCATCCATTCCTCCATGCCAGGCCTCAGGAGACAGACCCCCAGAAACACAAAAGCAGGATGAGGATCAAGAACACCATGTAAGCAACCAATCGCACAAGTCTGGAAGGTCTGTAGGAAGGTCCCCCAGTCACAACCTAAAAAAGATGGTTGAAGCGCCAAGGTGTTGCCAAACACATTTGGCAGAACATTCCGTAGCTTGCTCCCAAGTGTCTCCAGTATCCCACGCATTTTCTTCAGATGTTCCTTTGGGTGACCTGGCAGCTTCCCTGCATGCGAGACCACAAACCAAGAAAGACGACTCTTCTGAAGAACGATGGGAGTTGTGCTGTAATTTTACTGAACCTTTATTGGTAGATTTTGACGCCAATGCAGTGGTGGACGACAGACAGCCGCAGAAACTACAAATCGATGTCAAAGAAACTGCTGTTGCATCCTGTCCTCCACAAGCATTCTACTTCCTATTGGATGAAGAAGGGGCAGACCTGTTGGGAGTTCTTCCTGGGGCACTGGATTACATTGATCAAGCATTAGCCGGTGCTGGCCGGATATTGGTACATTGGTGAGTCGTCTATAATTTAATACCGAGTCGGGTTTTTTTTTTTGAGGAAACCGTTTACGAAAGTACGTGCGTTCCTGTATCAGATTCCTGCTTTTCTTTTCTACGTCCGACTGACCTCTCTCCCATCCTCGGATGATTCCACTTCACAAAATAAGACATTTAAAAAACATTTCACCTTTTCAGTGACACTTTTCATCTCACATGTTTATTGTGTGTGTAGGCCAGCTACCTCTGTAGTCCAGCCCGGCAGGAATAATAAAGGGTTTATACACCGCCTCAAATCCAAACTTCAATAAATCTATGTCCAGCCGACACAATAATCTAAGTCCAGTTGGTGTTTCCTCCTTGGACAAACACCATGTTAATCTATCTATAATTCCAGTAATCTCTGTGTGTATGTGTGTGTGTCTGTGTGTGTGTGTGTGTGTGTCTGTGTGTCTGTGACCGCTGTTTCTCGACAACCACGGGTCCGATATACTTGAAACTTGCCAGGTATATTGCTGGGGACCCGAGGATGTGCCTTTTCAAGGTTTCATATTAATCGGAGAAGTAGTTACCGAGCTATTAGTAAAAGTAACGCAAGCCGTTCGCTTTGGCTTTGCGAATGGACCGAACCATTTCATGTAAATAGAGGGGGGGGATTGTCACCGTACTCGCAAGCCGTTCGCTTTGGCTTTGCGAATGGACCAAACCATTTCATGGACCAAACCATTTCATGTAAATAGAGGGGGGGGATTGTCACCGTACTCGCAAGCCGTTCGCTTTGGCTTTGCAAATGGACCAAACCATTTCATGTAAATAGAGGGGGGGGGATATAATTTTAGATATATATATAGTACGGGCATGCCCTAGTATCTTTAAATAGCTTATCGTGCCGTGCCGTGGAAAACTCGTGAGCCTTACCAGACGTAAAGAAATATTATAGCATAGTGAAGCGCGGTGTTACGCGCGCTGCTTGTAAGCAAGGAGGAAGCGGACAACGCGGTAAGTTGTAAGAGTCTTTATTCAAGAGCTCCACTGTAACACTGGAGCGTTCCGGGCTGCGCACCCGGTGTATATCCCGCGGCCACGCCTACCCCTCGGGCGTGGCTGCCGCCCACTTGGCGCGCGGAATGATGTCATCACGCCAGTGAGCTTTCGTGTCCGCCACACGCGCCCCCCCAGAATTCCCGCGCACCTGGAGGGCCAGTTTGCGGGGCAAACGGATGAACCGGCCGAAGCGCCCTCTGGCGACTGGCGGCGTCCGGGGTGCAGGGATGCCAGCTGGGATGCCTCCGGCTGCACCCGGGATGGGTGCAGGCTCGGGGGGCGGCGTGCCGTCAGGGCCAGGCGGTGCCGGGGGTCCGCCCGCCGGGGGGCGGCCCTGACGCGGCGGCCGAGCCACCGGCGGTGGGTTGTCCACGTCGAGGTGGGCCGGCTTGAGGCGGTCTATGGAGACACGGTCAGGAGTGCCGCCGATGTCCAAGGTGAAATGTTTCACCCCGGTCTCCAGCACGTGGAAAGGCCCGTCGTACGGGGGCCGCAGTGGTGTCCGGTGGGCGTCGTGCCAGACGAAGACGTACACCGCGGTGCGAAGCTCCGGGGCGACGTGTGTAGGTGGGTGCCCGTGGTGCGCCGTGGGCACCGGGGCGAACCTCTGGGCGGTCTCCTGCAGCGCGGAGCGCTCCTGCGCCGCGGACCATGGTGCCGTGGAGTCGGGGAGGAACTCGCCCGGCACCCGCAGCGGTTGTCCGAAGACCAACTCCGCCGCGGATGCGCGCAGGTCATCCTTGGGCGCCGTCCGGAGGCCCAGCAGCACCCAGGGGAGCCTGTTGACCCAGCCGCCGTCGCGGAGGGTCGCCCGGAGCGCGGCCTTCAACGAGCGGTGGAACCGCTCGCACAGGCCGTTAGCCTGGGGGTGGTAGGCCGTGGTGCGGTGCAGCTGGACCCCGAGCCCCCGCGCGACCACCCCCCATAGCTTAGAGGTGAACTGGGGGCCGCGGTCGGACGGGATGTCCGAGGGGGCGCCGAACCGGGCGACCCAGGTGGCGATGAACGCCTGCGCGACGTCCGTCGCCGTCGTTGACGCCAAAGGCACGGCCTCCGGCCACCGGGTGGTGCGGTCCATCATGGTCAGGACGTGGGTGAAACCCCGCGAGGGGGGCAGAGGTCCCACCAGGTCCACGTGAACGTGGTCAAACCGACGTTCCGGCACCGCAAATGGGGCCAATGGGGCCTGGGTGTGTCGGTGCACCTTCGCGCGCTGGCACGCGAGGCATGTCCTGGCCCAGCCGCGGACGGCCTTCCGGAGGCCATGCCAGACAAACTTGTCGGCGATCAACCTCTGGGAGGCCCTCGTGCCCGGGTGAGACAGGCCGTGGATGGCATCGAAAATCTGGCGCTGCCAGCCCGCGGGCACGATGGGGCGAGGCCGCCCGAGGGAGACGTCGCACCAGAGGGTCGTGCCCGCGCCGTCGAACGGCACCTCGGTGACGCGGAGGCCCTTAACGGCGGTCCGCAAGGCCTGGACGTCGGGGTCGGCGGCCTGGTCCACCGCCATCCGGGCATAGTCGATGCCGAGGTGGACCGCGTGGGCAACGGACCGGGAAAGGCAATCCGCCACCGGGTTGTCCTTCCCCGCGACGTGCCGGATGTCCGTCGTGTATTCGGACACGGCCGAGAGGTGACGCTGCTGCCGGGCTGACCACGGCTCGGCGACCTTGCCCATCGTGAACACCAGTGGCTTGTGGTCGACGAAGGCCGTGAACGCACGGCCCTCGAGCAGATGGCGGAAGTGCCTGACCGCCAGGTGGAGCCCGAGCAACTCGCGGTCGAAGGTACTGTACCGGCGTTCGGGCGGGCGAAGCTGCCGGCTGAAGAACGCCAGCGGTTGCCAAGCTCCACGCACCCATTGCTCATGCACCGCACCCACCGCGTAGTCCGAGGCGTCGGTGGTGAGGGCGATCGGTGCATCGGGTGCCGGGTGCGCGAGCATGGTGGCGTTAGCCAAGGCGAGCTTCGCGCCCACGAACGCCGCGTCCATCTGCTCGGTCCAGGTAATGTCACCTTTGCCCGGCTTCCCTCGGGGGGCCTCGTGCAGGGGGCTCAGGAGCTGGGCGATGTGGGGCAGGAACCGATGGTAAAAGTTTACCATGCCGAGGAACTCCTGGAGCCCCCTGATCGTGCGGGGGCGCGGAAACCCCTTCACCGCCTCCACCTTGGCCGGTAGGGGGACGGCCCCGTGCCTGGTGACGCGGTGCCCCAAAAAGTCGATTTCAGTGACACTGAACCGGCACTTGGCGGGGTTCACGATCAGGCCATGCTGGCCCAGACGTTCGAAGACCGTGCGGAGATGGTGGAGGTGCTCTTCGCGGGACGCGCTTGCGACGAGGATATCATCCAGATAGACGTAGACGAAATCCAAGTCGTGCAAGACGCTGTTCATGAGGCGCTGGAACGCCTGAGCCGCATTCTTCAAACCGAAGGGCATCCGAAGAAATTCGAAAAGACCGAACAGCATGATGACAGCCGTCTTCAGGATGTCCTCCGGCCTGACGGGGACCTGGTGGTAACCGCGTATGAGGTCCACCTTCGAAAAGAAGGACATGCCCGCCAAGCGGGTGGAAAAGTCCTGAATATGGGGGACGGGGTAGCGGTCGGGGGTGGTGGCGTCGTTGAGACGGCGGTAGTCCCCGAACGGTCGCCATCCCCCGCCGGGCTTGGGCACATTGTGGAGCGGCGACGCCCAAGCACTCTCGGAGCGCCGCACGATGCCGAGCCGCTCCAGCGTAGCAAACTCGGCTTTGGCTACCGCGAGCTTCGTCGGCTCGAGGCGGCGTGCCCGGGCGTAGACCGGTGGCCCGGCGGTGGGGATGTGATGTTCCACCCCGTGCTTGACGGTCCTTGCTGAGAAGGTGGGCCGCGTGAGGGCCGGGAAACGGGCGAGGAGGCGGGTGAATTCGTCCGCTGCCGGAAGCGTACAGATGAACCTGGCCGGAACCGAACCGCTCAGCAAGCCGCTCGGCGAGCCGCTCGATGAGCCGCTCCGTGAGCTGCTCAACGAGGCGGGCAGCGCGCACGCGAGCGAGCTGAACGTCTCAGCCTGGACAAGCCTTCTGTGCTTTACGTCGACCAACAGGCCAATGCATAGAGGAAGTCCGCGCCGAGCAGTGCCATAGGCACGTCGGCAGTCACGAACGACCATCGGAAAACCTGCCCTCCGAACCGCAGAGGAAGGCAGCGTTTTCCGTATGTGCGAATGGACGTACCGTTGGCAGCAAGCAGCGCGGGGCCCCGGCCCGCGGACTGCTTGTCGGACGTACCGGCGGGAACGACACTCACCTGCACTCCCGTGTCGCACAGGTAATGGCACCCGGATAAGGTGTCCGTTATGTACAGGAGGCTGTTTAATTGGCCGGCGCTCAGTGCCACTACCGAGGGCCGGCCCGGGCGTTTCCCGACCTGCCGAATGAGCACGGCGGGCGACATTGCCGAGCCTGGTGGCCGAACCAAGCGTGGAAATGGCACCAGGTTTGCGGCGAAGCCAGAGGCCGCGGTTTCCACGTTGGTGGTGGGCGAGGCGTGGCGGCCGCCACGAGGCGCCCCTCGGAGTAGGGGTGGGCACCCGCAGGAGGTCCAGCGGCTACGCTGTGCGTCGCGTAGTAGGGGTGGGCACCCGCAGCAGTTTCGGGCTCGGGAGCCGCTACGGCCGCACCGAAACTCACCTGCGTGTCCAAAGCCGCGTAGAACTTGTCGGCCTCGGCCTCGAGCGCTCGGGGTTCCGTTGTCGCAGAACCGGCCAACGCGAGGCGAACTCGTGCCGGCAGCTGGCGTCGAAATAACGCCCGGAATAGAGCGTTCGGGGTTTCGTCGCCCATGAGCGACAGCATATGGTCCATTCGGACCGACGGTCGCGTGTCACCGAGCTCGGGGAGGTCCAAGAGGCGATCGGCCCGTGAGGCCGAACGTGGCGAGGAGGAGACGCTTGATCGCCTCGTTCCTGTCGTCGGCCGGTGGGTTCCTCAGGACCGACACGACGCGGGCGGCCGTGCCGGCCCCGAGGGAGGCGACCACGTGGCAGTAGCGTGTCTCGTCCGCCGTGATGCCTCGAAGCCTGAACTGGGCTTCGGCCTGCAGGAACCAGATCTCCGCCTGAGCTTCCCAGAACTCGGGGAGCTTTATCGCTACCGCGTTGGTTGCCATGGCTGTGGCGGGTTCGGGTGGTCAGTGACGACTGACCAGAACGTCGGAGGTCACCAATGAAGCGCGGTGTTACGCGCGCTGCTTGTAAGCAAGGAGGAAGCGGGCAACGCGGTAAGTTGTAAGAGTCTTTATTCAAGAGCTCCACTGTAACACGAGCATTCCGGGCTGCGCGCCCGGTGTATATCCCGCGGCCACGCCTACCCCTCGGGCGTGGCCGCCGCCCACTTGGCGCGCGGAACGATGTCATCACGCCAGTGAGCTTTCGTGTCCGCCACAATAGTATATATATATATATATATATATATATATATATATATATATATATATATATATATATATATATATAAATAATGGAGCAAACGTATATGTATTTATCATCTACTCCTCTGAGAGGATTTGACCTTGGAAGCTGAAACTTCCGGTGATTAAGTCGGAAACTCTGGAGTTGTGCATGTGCAAGTTTCATTTGATTCCATCCAATTTTGATAAAAACAAATTCACCAAACTTTTCGGGTGGATGCAATTTGAATTATCCAAGCTATATAACCATAATGTGAGCAGTACGCGTGTTTTCGCTTCATTATTCTTATTTTGGGGAGTGATCAAGGCAGCAGTCTAATACCTATACATCGCCCAAATAAGGGATGTGCCAGAAGAACGTGTAGCACGTTTGTAACAAGATTGGCCATAGGGTGGGTACTCTGCTGTGGTATTTATCATGAATATAATAGTATGACCCCCTTGGCAGCTCCCGTAGGGAGTGCGTGCTTCTAGTTTGTTTGATTAATTAATACAGATATGAGGTGTCAGCCTTGAAATAAGGATTCCTATCAGTTAACACCTTTGCAGTATTATTGGCATTGGTGAAGACTTATTGTAGCTGGAATACTTCTTAAATGCAGGCCTACATGTTAGGATAAATCATTCTGCTTTGACATCAATTGTAACCTGTATTCTTGAGATATTAAGCTGTTCTCAATATGATTTCAAAGCTGCGGCCCTCTCAAGGTTTCTCCCACTTCCACTAACTGAGCTTCATTACACGTCTTCAGACCCTTTCCCCACCCGTCTGCAGTTCTCCCATGCTGTGCTGCTAATACATTTTCCCTTGTTCTGCTCATTCAATAATGTTGATGGATGTATATATAGGTATTTTTAAAATTTAATTTACGCAAGGACATTCCTGGACAACAAACAGAACAACATAGCAGATGTGACTTTAAAGCTTTGATCCCAGCGTACTGAGCCATGGGTTCAGATGGTAACCCCGAACAATTTAATTACATAAAATACATCAAACAAATGATGAGGTACAAGTCATGATTTGGCATTTTTGGCTACTTTTTACTTCTGCAGCCGAAGGCGCTGGAGACATTATTTATTTGGGTTGTCCATTCGTGTGCCCGTAGCTAATGTTTGTTACTGTGATAACTTGTCAACCTCTGAAATGGTTTTGACCAAATTTGGTACAAGTATGATGCACTATGATGCAAAGATTAACTGATTTATTTTGGGATCAAAGGTCATGTGACCTTACGCTGAATGCAGCAGATTTTATAGTTTGTTACCACAGTTGTAAACTGAATATGAATGAATGATCGTTTTAAGGCCATTTTCCCCGCTAGAGTGGGGGTTAGCCTTGCGGGCCCCATGACAATCATGGGTCCCTATATGAGGCAATGTTTTTTTTTATGGCCGGATGTCCTTCCTGACGCCAACCCTTAATCGCCTCTCACGATGCTCAGGGATACGGTGTACCTATTCTAAATCTGGGTATTTCATCAACGGGTATTTCAACCGGGATCATTCATCCCAGCAAGCTGGTACTCAGTTTGCCGACCTCGGAAGGATGACAGGCTGAGTCAACCCCCCTGGCGTTAATTCAGCGATCGACCGGGATTCGAACCCAGGATCCTAGGATCCCAAGCCGGCACCCTAACCGCTAAGCCAACACCAGGCTCATAGTTGTAAACTACTGAAGGGATTTTGACCAAAATTGGCAAAAGTATGAATTGTAATACAAAGATGAACTGATTCAATTTTGGGTTCAATAGGTCAAAGATCGTGTGCTTTTGAAAATATTTTGCCGGTCATAACTCGAGTTGGAAGCAGTGGTGTTTTCTTTCTTCCACTTATCTCTCTTGTGACTTAATTTTTCATCTCAAATTATATTTTCTAGTTACCTCGACCACCGAAGGTGGATGGAGATTATGTTTTCACCCGTTTGTCTGTCTGTCTGGGAGCAGGATATCTCAAAAAGTTATGGACGGATTCGTATGAAATTTGCTGGACATGTTAGGCAGGTGGCACAGGCGAATTGGTTAGATTTTGGTGAAGATCTTGATCCGAGAATGTTTTAAAGTGATTCTTCACCATTGGGAGATGAGGCCATAAACTATATACTGTACAGCACGATATCTCAAAAAGTTGTGGACGAACTTGGACAAAACTCGGTGGACAGGTTGGGTGTGTGACAAGAACGAACTGGTTAGATTTTGGTGAAAATCCGAATCCGGATATGAGATTTTTCAAAGTGATTCTTCGCCATTGAGAGGGCCAAATCGATTATATAGCACAATATCTCAAAGAATTGTGGATGGATTCAGATGAAACATTGTGGATGAGTTTGGTAGGTGACAAGCACAAGCCAATTGAATTTTGGTTCAGGTCCGGATGGAGATGCGGCCTATCCGTGAGACACATGACGTAAACTGTTCTGCGCGGAATAGGTATGCTCTCCACCGTAGTTAAAATTTGAATCTGGGCTCGCAGTGACTGAGCACATCAAAAGGAAAAGCAAGATGTTCCCATCTGAACCCATAGCATATTGTTACGCAACTGTGATTAACACCACAGTTACGGATGACCGATTTGCGAGACTTTAACTCCCGAGGCGAAAACTCAATGGCGGATTCAAGTTCAACACAAAGTTAAACGCGCGGAATGGCGCACGCAGCAAAGCTCCGCCCGCCGCCTTATCTACTAAAATCAAACACCCAGGAAAACTGCGTTCAGATATATACAGAAAATAATATAAGGATTTATTATGGAAAAGTAAAGCCAGTGAAAAAGCCCGCCGGTAAATCTAATATCCTAGATCGGGACGTCCCCACACGACTGACAGCAAACACAAAACGAGGGAGGTTAATACGAAAATAACACGTCTTTTTGCTTTATGCAGTGTATTCGCGGGTACGGCCTTATCTCGTCCTTGTCGTCCCCGATCGCACACCACGAGGTCCTTTCGCTCCAAGTTCCACAAGGCCTCGCTCCAAGCACCACGCGTCCGACGCGTGGCCAGCAGCTCCACACGAGGTCGATCTCCACCAGGCCCGTGCACCAAAGGTCCAACGTAAGCTGCACAAAGCAAGCGAACTCCACTTGACTCTCTTTTGGGAGTGCTGGCCCCAAGTGCCAACTGTTTGGTGCCAACTGCCAACGAACTGCTCCGAACTGCGTGTGCTGCCGTGTCTTGCCGTGTGTCCGAAAAATGGCGTTCGACCGTCGCATATATCTCTCGCCGATGACGTCACATTGGCGCACTCCTCAGCCAATCACAGCCTCCCAACTCGCCGGCTCGCCCCGGCCACGCCCTCTGCGGCATGCTCCACTCTCGCTCACCGACCCCCGCGGTCCTTGTGTAGGCCTTGGAGGTGTAAACGGTGGCGGTGTTTTTGGCCTGGTGGTGTCCATTTATTACGAAGTCATTGTCAGGGAAAGGAATTATTTAATGTTGCGCTAAGGACCTAACTAATGTTTATGTGGTTTGCAGTGCCATAATGGACAAAGGTTTGACTACTAGGTGAGACTCACAGGGGCGTTACCTTTAATCCCTCACTATTTAACACTCGAACCTCCAGGTAGGTCCACAACCATACATCTTACCCCGACAAACGCCTAAACATCAAGAACTTATTACATGTAGAGTCCCTGTCACGACAGCCGAATACCTACCTATTCAGATCTACCTAGCTCTAGATGTTGCTCTACCAAATTCATAACAATATGATGTTGTGACCCGAGGTTCAAAACCTTTATACAATGTTACTTTTTCCATTGTCTATAAATGTCCTTTTAATTCATTATATATGTGCAACCTCCAACATGAGATTTCAACCACTGGTTTAAATAATAGGATTCTTGCCTTTAAGCTGTCTTGCCTGGGTTTGAATCCCGGCCCAGCTATGAGCTGTCAATTCAGTGTTTCATATGCAGGGCGATTCATCAATGTGTGTGCCGTCCCTCGGATGGACGTTAAACTGGGGGTTCCGTCTGCCAGCATGGGTTGGTGAACGTTAAAGATCCCATGGTGTCCTTCGCAAAGAGTCGGTGAATATCGCCGGCACCATGGCCAAATCCCAAATTCCTCCCCTAATTAAGCGAATTTCAGGCCAGGCCAGGCCAGTTCGTGTGAGACTTGGGCCAAGCTTCCCCCGGCCGACCCCACAAGGTGACATAATAGTGGCCGTTAAAGAACAACAAACAAAAGTTTAAGGAATAGGATTCAAAGGCTTGTTTGTTTGGCTGGAAAATGTTTTTAACCCAAGGCTTCTGTGTAATTGTTTTGCAGTGAGAGTGGAGTGAGCCGTGCTCCAGCTGTCATCGCAGCTTGGTTGATGTTTTCTGAGAACGTGTCACTCCCCACGGCTTTGCAGCAGCTAAGGATGCAGCGACCAGATGCTGAGTGAGTGCACTATGTGCGTTGGCTGGGGCAATTGAAAATGATGACAGGAAGATTAAGTTGAAAGTTGATGAAAAAATAATGAGAAACTCAAGTTCAAAATGGAGGATTGAAGCTGAGCTCGTTGGTGAGGAAGTGATAAGGAAAGGTTGTTTTTTTTCTCTTTCTCTATCTCTCTCTGTACGGTTTCGAAATCTTATGGAAGAGCTGTCACACACAAATCACATACTCACACACAGAGACAGCAGACAAACCAGGACATGATATCAGACAAACATGGCTTTTGAATTTGGGGAAGTTACTTTCTGGACGGAACACACCTTGTGCCAGCTGTGCGTCGTCGTGGATGCGCCTTTCTCTCAACTTTGAGGTTGCCTTGTGGGGCACCTTGAGGTTGAAATCTCCACCCCAAGAGGTTGCCCCATGGGGTTTCTCCATGCTCTATCCTCTAAATATTGAGTGACAAATGAGGAAGGCGTTTTTTATAGCACGTAACGACGTTTTTAAAGTACTTGGTATGACTCGGCTAGAGTTGGAATCTAACTGCTGATCTCCGAAACTCAGAGCACTCCTCATAACTACAATGCCAGAGTGTGGTGATGTAACTTCTGTTTACCTTGGAAATATTTTCAAGTGTTTGTGTGTTTGTGCGTTTCCACATTATTCGTTCACTGCTGAATTGTAGCACGTAGAGGCCACAAATTTTTGGTGAAGGTACTTCAGAATCTGGGCAAAGACATTATCTGTCCGTGTTTGCGGAGGTCTGAAAATCATTCGGGGGGGGGGGGGGTGGGGGGGAACCGGCTGGGCCAATCTCCACAAGATTTTGCATACATGCTCGGGTTACCCAGGCTTAGGTCATGGGCACAACTTCCTCTCCCCCCACAAGGTTATTCTCTGTTTGTATGTATTTGTACATCTGAAAATCAAGAAACTGACCTCAAACAAGGAAATGAGGCCATTTGGCCCATCATTGCAGATTGCACTCTCGGGTTAATTTTTTCTACTGCTTTAAACATCAATTTTCTTGATGGTTCACCAAAGTCTAAATAACCCGATCTTGATTGGGTGATCCAGCTTGGGTGGGCTACCCAGCACTGCACGGGAACAACTGTGTCAGTGTTGTGCATTGAAAATGTTGAAACAGGCCCCAACCTTTGGGTGTATATATTTCAGAGTCTGCGCAAGGTTTTAAGCTACCACGTATTGGCCTTGATTATCGTTTTGAGGCCACCAAAGGCCGCTATAAAATGTATATTGGGTTGTTCGGTCAGGCAGTGCTACCGCCAGCCCACAGGCAAAAGGTAACCACCATCAGGTAACTCCATAGCATTTCAATGTCCACACGTCCCGAAAGCGCCGCCGGGAAAAACTCACCTGGCTCGGTAGTGCCGGGTAGCCCCTCTGTTTATAAAAATAAAAATGCACGTTTACAATGCTGGAGCTTTGTTCTTCTTCTTTGATTATCCCACTAGATATTTGTCCCTACGATTGGCACAAGACTGGGAATATGCTTTTGAAGCATGTATGTCTACAGTTCTCTTCTTCCTGTTCGCTCATCAGACAGACACATTTGGTCTATGTTGAATGTGACAATATATTTATGGCCTACTAAGCACATGCATTGGTTTATGTAAAACAGATATTGTAAACATGTGCATCACATCTGATTGACATAACCATAAATCAACAAATGTGAGTCAAAAGAGTACGTATGTAACGTAAGCCATAACATATGTGACGTATGTAACGCCAGCCTAATACCAAAATTTGTGAGCGTTATTGATATGGGGCAATTTGTGCAGGCCGAATGCTGGATTCATCTCGCAACTAAAGGTGATGGAGTCAACAGGATGCAAGTTCCAACTTTCTCTGCCCATTGTCCGACAGCATCGTCTGCAGACCTTGGTTCCTCCAGGCAGCAGTAAGTGTGTTGTTCACTCAAGTGTTATGTTTACATCTCCCAGTCAACGTAGCCTTTTATGGTCTTTTTCTCCTTCCCTATTTGTTGTACACCACTCCTTTCCTATTCAATCTCCAGGCCCAAACATGACATCATCGCCAGGCACCAAAGGGGGCCTGGCGATGATGCGTGCTGAAAGGGAGTACTTAGTTGTCATTACAGTTTCTTTCTTGTTTTCTTGTTTGTTACTTGCAAAAACGAAGATTTTTTCAAGTACATTGGTCGGTTGCGTTTGTTATTCTGTCTGTCTGTCGATCTAAAATCGTCACTTTTCATCCTATTAACCCGAGCTTTGATCAAGATCATCAATTTTAATCTTGATGAAATGGACAATTTGATGGATCAATGGCAACCTTTTTGGGGGGAGGGGGTGGATTTTGCAAGTATCATGCTCTGCATGACGTCGTCTTGTTTGTTTGTTTGTTTGTCCGGGCGTTATCTCAGCCATCCTTTGAGCTAGGAAGCTGAAATTTTGGCACAATAGTGAGCAAGTGCTTTGGCAAAAACAGTATTTTTTATTTTTTATTAATTACTCAATTATTATCCATTTATTAAGTACTTATTTATTTCCTTTCTCATCTGGCCAATATTTCAGGCACCGTTTGAGCTAGGAAGCTGATATTTGGACATGACAATGACCAAGTGATTTGGCTGTAAAGGATATTTTCGATTTATTGATTAATTAATTTATCGGTGAATTATTTAATTATTCGATTAATGACTTTATAATTTTTTTTAAGTTACAGATTTGGGTGAAACGGTGATGGTTTAGGTATTCTATTAGCCAATTGATTAATAATTTAATTATTGTATGATTAATATTTATTTATTTTTGGTATTAATCACTTATTTATTTCCTTTCTCATCTGGGCAATATCTCAGCTAGGAAGCTGATATTTGGACATGACAATGACCAAGTGATTTGGCTGTAAAGGATATTTTCGATTTATTGATTAATTAATTTATCGATGAATTATTTAATTATTCGATTAATGACTATAATTTTTTTTAAGTTACAGATTTGGGTGAAACGGTGATGGTTTAGGTATTCTATTAGCCAATTGATTAATAATTTAATTATTGTATGATTAATATTTATTTATTTTCGGTATTAATCACATATTTATTTCATTTCTCATCTGGGCAATATCTCAGGCACCTTTTGAGCTTGGAAGCTGATATTCGGACACGACAGTGACCAAGTGATGTGGCTATAAAGGTTATTTTTGATTTATTGACTAATCAATTAATCGATTCATTATTTATTGATTAATCAATGAATCAGTTAATCAATTAATTTTGTTCGATTAATGACTTATTCAATTAATTTTCAAAAATTTGCAGCTTCGGATGAAACACTGGTTGTTGAGGTATGATATTAGCCAATTGATTAAGAAATTATTTAACGATTATTGTTTATTGATTTTAGTTATGCAATTAATCGATCAGTAATTGTATACCTCTCCCTCCCAATACCGTCTCTATGTGCTGCACGGCAGTATCGCCGGGTGCCCTGACAATGCCACATGCTGGAGGATGTTATTTATTTATTTGTCATGGGGGCGGTGTACTTTGAATGTATCTGTACTTGTTTTTTTCTTTCTCATGTTAAGAAACTCTTTTGTTTTTATTACATGTCATATTATTCATTCTTGTTTTAAAAAGAGTAAAATAGCTCAGAATGCATGCCAACATATTTTTATTTGCTGTTCCTAAGCTCCCAAAGAACTCCCACAAGGTTGTTTTGCTGAGGACCCTGCAACAACATCTACTGAAGGATTGTACAGATGTCGACGTTGTAGGTACATCGTATTTGACGTTGCACTGTTTTGTTGCATTTTATGACTGAAATCGACTTAAATTGTGCATTGTGTTTAATTTTATGCAAGTATTTTTATTGTAATAGTAGATGTGCAATCATTAAGAGGATACTCATTTCTCACTTTGAGGAGATTGGCACTGACACTTGTATGTGACACATATGCATAAAACTGTCATGAAGATGATTCAGATTGTATCTTGTACTATCTAACAACAACCCTATACTATCTGGTTCCCTGACTACACTTATCATGAGACTCCTTGAGTACAGGTACTCTTGTACTCTAAGTTGTTGTTCCCCTTGTTCCCCAAGGTAGTGTTCTGGGCCCTGTGCTATTTCTGGTCTTCATCAATGATCTCTCCGACTCTCTGGAAAATCCTCTCTATCTCTTTGCTGATGACTCCACTATCTGCCGCTCCATTCCTCATCCCTCAGATCGGCAGTCTGCAGCCTCCTCACTCTCTGCAGACCTGGACAAAATCACAGACTGGTCAAAGAAGTGGAACATGTCTTTCAATCCTGACAAATCTCACACTCTGACTATGTCTCTCCGAAAGGACCGACTGGACAACCCTCCCATCTACTTTCTCAACAATCCTCTCCAAGAAGTACTGTCGCTCAAGCTTTTGGATCTCACTATCTGCCATGATCTTTCTTGTGAAAACCACATTTCCATGCTGGCCTCCAAAGCCAGTCGCCGACTGGGCATCCTCCGTCGTGCGAAGTCCTTCCTTGGCACACCTGAGCTCCTCACCACATACAAGGCTTTCATCCGCAGCTCAATGGAATACTGTTCCCCCCTCTGGGCTGGTGCTCCTGCCTCACACCTTGCTCGGCTTCACGCTGTTGAGGCCAAAGCTTTCAGAATCATTGGAATCTCCTGCGATGTAGTCGACTCCGAGGGCCTTTCACTCACTCACCGCAGGCAGGTTGGTGGTCTTTCTGTCTTCTACCGACTCCTCTCCGGCCTTGCTCCCCCAGCTCTCTCTGTGCTCTGTCCCCCCAATATTCCTTCAGGTCGCACAAGATCTGCCAGCAACCCTCTGATGGTTAAACTGCCAAAATCTAGGCTCTCTGCTCACCTTCACTCTTTCATTCCCCTTTTCTCCCACCTCTGGAACAAACTCCCCCACTCCCTTCAATCCCACTCCTCCCTCCAGGTCTTTAAAACAGCTGTTCACCACCATCTCTTATCTTCCCCCATCGAAAACCTTGATCTTTTATACCCCCGGTAATTCACCCCAGAGTCCTTGCAGTGTTCATATGTTTTATTCCTCTCCCACCTCCCCCCAAGTCCTCCCGATGTCCCTGCTCTCAAATGTTGTGTTTGTGTCCTTCCCCCTCTCTCCCCATCTTGTCTGCCGCTCCCCTTGTTTTTTGTGTTTTGTGTGTCGGTTTGTCTTTTTGTGTGATTAATGTTAGCTCTTTCACGAGCCTCGATCTTGTATACAAAAAAAAAAAAAAAAAGTTATGATTGTTATGGATTTCAAATATGGTATTTTGCTTTTGAAAGAGGATGGCATTGTGTGCTAGTAACATGGTGAAATTCCAAATTTTTGGAGACTGCATACTTGGAAATGAATCAATATGGATATGTATGTATTGTGACATGTCGATCTCGGTGAACAATGTGTTGATACACTGGTAACCCGGAAGCCACCTCAGCAGAAAAGATAAAAGGCCAATGGTGTTCCCTGGTATTGTTTTATGGTTGAAACCAACAAATGATTGGAGACAGAAAGATAAAGTTAGCAAACAATCTTCTTTTATTCCCCTCGCCATAGGAGAGGGTATTGCATTTGAGTCCGTCTGTTTGTTTGTCTGTCTGTTTGTTTGTCTGTCTGTTTGTTTGTCTGTCTGTTTGTTTGTGTTTGTTTGTTTGTCCACACAGAATAAATATGATTTTCTCTGCAACTGTTGGTCCGATTGACAGGAAATTTTCACCATAGGTGCAACTCCACCTGTATAATTTTTCAATGATAAGTATGACGTCATAGGTCATGTGGTATGGGCGCCATCTTAGAAAAATCGAAAATCTTTGCACTTCTATACTGAGACGCAATAGAAACTTACCACTTGTTTTGGAATAGCATAAAATTGTCATGGTTCAAAATAAGACAACACAACAATTTGGACACAACAATTTCATCAGCAAAGTTGTAGAGGGTGTTTCTGTGCACCAGGTTCGCTATCGTCTGGTGTGTGCACCCAATGCGACGTGCCACCTCACGGTAGCTCAGCCCGCATTCCAGCATGCCCAGGGCACGCTGCGGTTGATGACTTGACAATCGTGGCATGTTGACAGAAATGTTCATTTTGCACTGGCGTTTTCAGGCCAATATCCAGACATCACGTGCTGCTAATTAAAATCATCACATACCCCTTGAGCAATCGCTAATGGTCAAAGCAAGTGTTACGCACCTGGGCCATGAAGAGAACGACTCAAAAGTGACGTGACCATGTGTGACCGATTTGTCTGTAGGGGGTACACTGACTTGCCAAAAGAAGTGCACATATTACATTTGTGCATTGTGATTACTGGTAATTTAAGATCGAAAAGGTGATAAGTTTCTATTGCGTCTCAGTATATATCTCTGAAAGCACTGCATAGAAAAAAATTTGAGACATGGCTCATTGTAAAGACCTCTCCATGTGGAATAACATTTGTTTATGATAATGCCATAGGTGCCATCCTGACGAGTTTCTGCAATATCTGATTGCTCTTTCTTGTTTAATATATAATACAGTTCTATGTCCGTCCGTGTGTAACGCTTCTTTCCACCGTTTGAAAGCTGGCGTGACTCCATCCACAATTGTAACCTGAAAAATCATACGGCCGCCATTTTGGTGATATGCTAAGCCAAAGACCTCTTCAGAGCTGTCATATTCACAATCACCATGTCCTCCATAAAAGTTTTCCCTTTTGGGTAAACGTCCAAAGCGACTGTTAAAAGGATCATCAAATATAGAAAACACGATTTGATTGAAGGATGAAATATAATTTGGAAGGATGATTTGATTGAAGGTCAGGAGGGGTTCCACCACAATAATCTCCGAAAGCTGACGCTGGTTAGCATGCTGATCACCTCCTCGTAATGGCATGTGAATCAAACAAAATGTCGCCGTTAAGGTAACACGAGAAGTACAATGTCCTACAGGCAGGCCCAACAAATAGCCGAGGAAGTTCAGCAGATATGAATACCTCTGGGGGGTAGATATAAGAAGACAAGCTGATCTCCACGGATCAGCATACATCGGATTAGAATTGAGCAGTTGCGGCAAAGGGCTTGGCAGGTCGAAGTACGGTGCATTCAGAAAGTATTCAGACCCCTTCACTTTTTTCACATTTTGTTGTGTTGCAGCCTTTTGCTGAAATCGTTTAAATTCATTTTTTCCCTCATCAATCTACACTCAATTCCCCATAATGACAAAGAGAAAACAGGATTTTAAAAAGTTTTGCAAATTTATTAAAAAGAAAAAACTGAAATATCACATTGACATAAGTATTCAGACCCTTTGCTATGACACTTGAAATTTAGCTCAGGTGCCTCCCATTTATCTTGATCATCTTTGAGATGCTTATACACCTTGATTGAAGTCCACCTGTGGTAAATTCAGTTGATTGGACATGATTTGGAAAGGCACACACCTGTCTATATAAGGTCTCACAGCTGACAATGCATATCAGAGCAAAAACCAAGCCATGAGGTCGAAGGAACTGCCTGCAGAGCTCAGAGACAGGCTTGTGTCGAGGCACCGATCTGGGGAAGCCTACAAAAAAATTCTGCTGCATTGAAGGTTCCCAAGAGCACAGTGGCCTCCATAATTCCTAAATGGAAGAAGTTTGGAACAACCAGGACTCTTCCTAGAGCTAGCCACCCGGTCAAACTGAGCAATCGGGGGAGAAGGGCCTTTGTAAGAGAGGTGACCAAGAACCCGATGGTCACTCTGGCACGATTTGATTATCTGGTTTGATTTCTGGCACGATTTCCCAACTGGAATTATGGATTTTTGTGTGAATCCCAAACTGAATGTGTGAATGTGTGAATCCCAACTGAAAAAAAATCCCAAAATATGGCACAACTGGAATCCCAACTGGATTATCTGGCACGATTTCCCAACTCTGGCACGATGACACTCTGACGAGAGCTCCAGAGATTTTCAATAAATTTGCAAAGATTTCTAGAACAGTGCAGTTACCTTAACGTTTATCCAGTCCTTGTAAAAATAAAAACCAAGTTGTACATTCTTGAGAAACAAATTGGAATTCAGATTGACATGGCGAATGTAAATGAACAGCAAAACCAGGTTGGGAAATTATCTTGCCGGCTGTTACGGATTCGTCACTTCCATCGTTGTGGTTTTCATTCAATGTAAGCATTTTTGGTTCCATGTACTGTTATTGTTATCGTTTCAGTGAAATGGAGATAACTGTTTGCAAAAGGTAAAAAAAATTATGTTTTAAAAGAAACCGGAAACAGGATCGAGAGAAAACCGGATGAAGCAGAGGAGGAAGGAGAAGCGGAGCAAGTGAGGTTGAGAAGAAGCTGAGCTGCTTTGAGGTCTTGAGCAAACGCTGGCGAACGGGGGGTCACGAGCGAACTTTGGGTTTCCTGGGAAGGGATTCCGGTGACAGAGTGGTTATCGCTGTGACAGATAAACCTGCGTGTCGGGTTTTGCGGTTGATTCTGAAAAGAATCGTTGTTGAAGTGCAGGTACGCCTTCAGTACGGGCCCGTCAGCCATTTTGCCTCGCTCCCGATTTCGCATTGCTCCAGGCTTTTCACCTCGCTTCAGCCATTTCACCGCACCCAGTCGTTAAACTGGTTTGCGTGTGTAACGTGGATTTCGAGTGGGAATTTGCGGTTCGCCGTTTGGGAGCCGTTGAACGTTCATACCCGAAGGTGTGATTTCCCAGTCGCCTCTTGAGGGCACCTTTGCGCATCTTTGGCAGCGTGACTGTCAGCCGAATGGGATTCTGGTCTCGATACGACATCGTTCTTACGATCACCGGAGCGTGGATCGACTTTGGCTTGATGCTGGGACAGAGGCTTTGGGAATGTTCTTTTCGCTCACTTGGAGCACAGTGAGTTATATTGTACGAAACTGATGGTACCATCATAGGAATGATATAACATTGGTTGTATAATTGATTAATATTGTTCTTGTGCTGTTATTCTTGTGTGACATTAATACAACACTTGTTTTTTGGTAACAATTGGTGTGGTTTCACCATTGATCTTTGACACACACAACTCTTTTCTGGGCTTGGAGGTACACCGTGACCGGGGTTTGGGGAGGAGCACGGAACACCGGCACAACCACCAGGTTTGCAAGAACCGCAGAAGGGAGAATACGAAAGCACAAAAAATAAACTCAAGGTTTTGTTAAAAGGCAACAGCTTATGAAGTCCAACATTTCAGCCAGAGGCCATCATCAGAAATGATACGTGTTTCATTGAAAGAAATGAGAGGGAGTACATACGACATAGCGATTGTGAACACGATTGTCGATCACGATTCACGATCATCACGATCATAGTGAATCGATCACTGTGGGACATTTGGTGAATATTTCAGCTTTGGTCTCCAGCATTCTCATGTTTGGACTCTCGCATAACATTCGCGTTCGCATAACGTTCATTGTGACGATGTTGCTTTCCCGGGTGCTGCACAAACGGCTGCACCGATCGCTGCACGGCTGCACCGATCGGACTCGGTGACCTCGGACAAAGACCTTTTATAAGGACATGGGTTGAATCCCTGCTTGAGAGAATTCTAACCCATTTCAACTGAAGGAAACACGTATCGGGGGTACATACGACATAGCGATTGTGAACACGATTAGTTTAATCTCCACATGAGAGAATTCCACATAGCTATGTGGGCGGTGAATACGCTAACAGATCGCTGTCTCCATCGATCTTGCCAAAGCCGTAACAGCTATCGGCTCAAAATCCTTTTAACTGTTGATTTGGAAGTTTTTACAATGAAGGAAACACATATCGGGAGTACATACGACATCGGGAGGACTAACTGCACACGTCTTCAGTATCAAGCTTAAATCTTTCATGGCGGATCTGAAGAGCGGAATGCTGGGAGAAGTGGTGGGCTACTTCGGCATGAAGGAGGATCAGAAACGTGGACACCCACACTGCCACATCCTGCTGATACTTGCTCCCGCATGACGTTATGTTCCCGGGTGCCGCACAAACGGCTGCACCGATCGAGATTTAACGGATGTTTATAGAAATCGTTTAAAAGAAAAAAAGCCTTCAATTTCTGATATTTAGCCTTTTCATTTGGGCCTCCCAATTGAAGCCCCGCCCATAGGGCGGGTACCATTGCTAGTTATTGATAATATCAGTTTTCTTACATCTACCTTTTCTTTACTGTACAATAAAACATGCTCATGACTTTCGGGACGGCCCTCGTAATATGCTATCTTTGGGCTTTGGCAAGTCTTCTAAGGGCCATAGTAACATAGTCCTCCAATGGAAGTATACAACTATATCATCACCTTCTCCAATTCCTGACAAGGTGAAGTTTTTTGTTTTTTTTAAACCAGCCATTAGGGTTTTGGTTCAGTCTATATAGGCTCTTTTTAGGGTATCCTGCTGGCTCATAGGGTTTTGGTTCAGTCTATATAGGCCGCAGGGTATCGTGCCAGCCCATAGGGTTTTGGTTCAGTCTATATAGGCTCCATGGTATTCTGCCGGCCCATAGGGTTTTGGTTCAGTCTATATAGGCTCTATGGTATCCTGCCGGCCCATAGGGTTTTGGTTCAGTCTATATTGGCTCTATGGTATCCTTCCGGCCCATAGGGTTTTGGTTCAGTCTATATAGGCCGCAGGGTATCGTGCCAGCCCATAGGGTTTTGGTTCAGTCTATATAGGCTCTATGGTATCCTTCCGGCCCATAGGGTTTTGGTTCAGTCTATATAGGCTCTGGGGTATCCTTCCGGCCCATAGGGTTTTGGTTCAGTCTAGATACTGTTTGTTACATTGTACAAGGGGTACTTTTATCAAATGTATGAGTTGCATAAATGAACACATGATCACTTTGATCAGCGATGCTAGATTAGACTGTATATTCACTGTACATTCATCACTTTTGTCAAAGGTCGTTTTATTTCACAGCAATCAAATTCTGTTCCACAGACGGATCCTTTTCAAAGCATCCAGTTTGATTTCTCACTTACCGGGTTCTGGTCATTTTGGCAGCAACAAACGACATGTCCCTCTGGCTGCGGACACCGCACCGTCCATGGTACCTGATTCTCTCCCCTGCTCCTCATGGTTTGTAGAACCTCTGGCTTGGATGGAGACAAGTCTACTCGGTGTTACACAAGGTCAGGTGAGAGGACATTCCACCCTTCTTCAACCTGCCCTGGCCCACTGTATACATGTATTTGTTTTGTTTCTATCCCCCTTGTACATTTTCCCCACCTATTAGTAATTGTTATTATTATTCGCTTGTTAGTGAGGCTTCCGGTCCCTCGAGCGACGGGGCTTGCTTTGATCTCTCCACGGCATCAAAGTTTGAGTGTTTTCCCGTTCGTTTCTTTGTCAAATTTCCGCTGCGTATTTTGTTGTGTATGTGTTATTGTGTGTTTCTATTTGGTTTTGGTTTTGTAGTTGTTGCAAATTTGTGTGTAATTAGACGTTTCTTTGTCCGCGCCTCGTGCGGCCTGGTGTCTCATGCAGCCTCCTCGTCTCGACTTGTGCCCCGCCCCCTATATTCTCGTTTGTTCTTTCACCTCTGCTCCTGCTTTCTCAAATCCACTTTCTCACTTAGAGACTTTTCCCAGATTGTTTTCATGGTTTTGTTTAAATATTTATTTAAATATGTTTAAACCGCAGCGGTGATCCCTCCCCCCCCCCCCCCCCCCCCCCCCCAGGATTTCCATGTTTTAAACGTTTCCCAGTGTCTACCCTGGATAAGAATAGGTACGCCGTATCCCTGCGTGTCGTAGGAGGCGACTAAGAGGGTTGGCGTCAGGAAGGGCATCCGGCCATAAAAAACATTGCCTCAAAAAGAGAACCATGACAATTACAACTACATGTGGGCAGGGTACAGCCCGAAGTGGAGATCGGTTTCTGAGGTTTGGGACATGGAATGTAGGGACAATGACAGGGAGATCAGGAGAAGTGGTGGAAGTATTGGTCAGAAGAAGAGTGGACATATGTTGTGTGCAAGAGACGAGATGGAAGGGAAGTGGTGTGAGAATGGTGAAGGGTAGGCAGGGACAGAAATACAAGTTTGTGTGGCAAGGGTGCCTGGAGCGCGTGAATGGTGTTGGTGTCCTGTTTTCTGAGGAGTTTGTAGACAGTGTGGTGAGTGTGACGAGAGTGAGTGATAGGTTGATGATGGTGAAAATGATGATTGGAAAGCTCTTGGTGAACGTCATCTCGGGACATGCTCTGCAGGTTGGTCGGAGCGATGAAGAGAAGGACAAGTTCTGGTGTGCGATAGAGAAGCTGATGGAAAACGTGAAAGATGAGGAAGTTGTTGTGGTAGGAGGAGACCTAAATGGACATGTGGGAAGGAGTATGGATGGTTTTGACAGAGTTCATGGGGGTTACGGATATGGTGTGAGAAATGGAGAAGGTGAAAGGATTTTGGAGTTTGCTGATGGAGCTGATTTGATGATTTGTAACACTCAGTTCCAGAAAGAGGATAATAAGCTTGTTACATACACGTCAGGTGGGTCGACGACAACCGTTGACTACCTGATGGTGCATAGGCGAGATAGGGGGCACCTCCGAGACACAAAGGTGATCCCGGGGGAGGAGGCTGTTTCACAGCACCACTTGGTTGTCTGCGACGTAAGGGTGAAAGGTGCGAGGAGAGCTCGGCGGGTGAAGTACCAACCGAGAATGAAGGTGTGGAGGTTGAAAGAGGTGACAGTAAGGGAGGCATTAAAAGAGAGGCTGAGTAGGGTCGAGGATGATGCGGTTGAGCTTGAAAGTGGTTGGATGTCAATGAAAGCTAGTCTGTTGGGAGCCGTTGGTGAGGTATGTGGATGGACAAAAGGACCACCGAGGCACTCGGAAACATGGTGGTGGGATGATGAAGTTGGAAAGAGGATTGACGAGAAGAGGAAGAAGTTCAAGGAGTGGCAGAAGGCAAAGGGTACGGGAGCAGAAACAGCAGAGCATGAAAGTTATAAGGCAGCCAGGAAGGCTGCAAAGAAAGAGGTAGCAAAGGCGCAGGAGGCATGTAGGAAAATGTTCGGAGAACGCTTGGATTCGGAAGAGGGTCAGAGAGCGGTATTCAGGATTGCAAAGCAGATAGCGAAAGAGAGGTGTGATGTGATGGGGGTGAGCTGCTTGAAGGATGAAGTGGGACAAATCGTTGTCGACCCAGATGGAATTAAAGGAAGATGGAAAAGATACATGGAAATGCTGTTGAATACAGAGAATGAATGGGATGGCAACATAGAGAGTAACCCAGTTTTAGGACCGGCAGAGAAGATAACTGAGAAGGAAGTTGAGGAAGCGATAAAAGCAATGAAGGGTAGAAAAGCGGGAGGGCCGACGGGAGTTGTGGGAGATATTTTGAAGGCAGCAGGAAGTTGGGGTGTGAAGAGAATGACAGAGATCTGTAATCTGGTGGTGAAAGAAGGCCGCATTCCAGTGGATTGGGAACTGAGTACCCTCGTCCCTCTGTACAAGGGGAAAGGTGACCCTCTGGAGTGTGGCTCGTACCGAGCGATAAAGTTATTGGAGCATGGAATGAAGGTATTGGAAAGGGTGTTGGAGAGGAGGATAAGGAAGAAAGTGAAGATCGACGAAATGCAGTTTGGATTTATGCCAGGAAGAGGAACGACAGACGCGCTTTTCATTGTGAGGCAGTTGCAGGAGAAGTACATGGAGAAGAGGAAGACGTTGTTTCTTGGGTTTGTTGATCTGGAGAAAGCATTCGATCGGGTTCCACGCAAAGTATTGACATGGGCATTGAGGAAGTTAGAAGTGGAGGAATGGTTGATCAGAGTAGTGATGGCAATGTACAAAAGAGCGCGCACAGCTGTAAGGACGAAGGACGGGAACAGTGGTGAGTTTGAGGTGAAGGTGGGAGTGCATCAGGGGTCGGTACTAAGTCCACTACTATTTGTAGCTGTGATGGAGGTGCTGGCTCAGAACGTAAAGGAGGGTTTACCGTGGGAGTTGTTGTATGCAGATGATCTGGTGTTGATTGCGGAAAGTATGGATGGACTGAAGGAAAAGATGAACACGTGGAAGGAATGTATGGAGACAAAAGGTCTGAAGGTGAATATCGGAAAGACGAAGGTGATGGCAAGTGGTAAAGCATGTGGTGAGGTGGAAAGAACTGGGAAGTGGCCCTGTGCTGTGTGTAGGAAGGGTGTCGGAGTGAACTCCATTCAGTGTACAATGTGCGCTGAGTGGGTTCATCAAAAATGTAGTGGTGTGAGAGGGTCATTAACCAGTGTGGCAGCTACATTCAAATGTAAGTTGTGCACAGAGGGAGCTGCAGATGGAGGAAATGTTGAGTTGGATCTTGGAGACGGTGTGAAGCTGGAAGGTGTGAAAACATTTTGCTACCTCGGAGACATGCTGAATGGAGAAGGTGGATCAGACTCGGCAACGGTTGCTCGAGTGAGATGTGCATGGAAGAAGTTTCGGGAATTGAGTGGCGTGCTGATGATGAGGGGAGTGTCGTTGAAGCTGAAGGGAAAGGTGTATGCTGCATGTGTGAGAAGTGTTATGATTTATGGGAGCGAGACATGGGTAATGAACGTAGAGCAGCAACGAAGGTTGGAAAGGGTGGAAATGCGAATGGTTCGACGGATGTGCAGAGTATCGTTGAGAGAGAGGAAGACAAATGATGAATTGCGAAAGATGATGGGAATAGAGCCTGTGATTGATGCTGTGAAGAGGAACAGGTTGAGATGGTTGGTCATGTGTTGAGGAAGGATGAAAGTGACTGGTTGAGAAGAGTGATGGAAATGAATGTAGAAGGAAGTAGAAGACGGGGAAGACCGAGAAAGACTTGGCTAAAGATGGTGGAAGAAGAAATGCGGGCAAGGGGGTTAACAAGGAGAGATGCAGAAAATAGGGCAAAATGGAGAAGATTGTCATGGGGACCGCAAGGCTAACCCCCGCCCTAGCAGGGAAAATGGCCTTTTAAAATGCATGTTGTTGTGTTGTTGTATTCGCTTGTTAGTGAACTGAATCTTGCTTCCCCCCTCACCACACCCCCCCCCCCCCCCCCCCAAACCCTCCTCCCTACCTTTTTTTGCAGCTCTTATGTCCAAAGTGCGGGGTGAAGCTCGGATCATTCTCTTGGTGTGGTTTGCAGTGTTCCTGCAGTGCGTGGGTGACACCTGCATTTTGTCTGCATCGTGCTCGCCTTGACCCCCCTAAGGATAGGGGAACAATCCCTCAGAGTGTTTGTTCTTAATTGCTTTTCTGCAAGTTGAGTTGTGTACATGGTGTGATGCATTTAAGTCGGCTTTTATCAAAGTATTATGGAATTCCTCTTCAGTGCATTGTAGACATAATTAACACTGCCTTACAATTCTGTTTTCAGCATCCAAGTTTATTCCCACCTTTATTCTGATTGGCCCAGTCAATAGTACACTTTTGTCCAAGCATTTGCTATGCCGGATGTTGTCAGGATGTCCCATCAGTTTCTGTCGACATGCTCCACTTCAGATTGTGTTGGCATATTGCATACCTGCATGATTACAGGTGTCACAAACAAGTTTGTTTATTTTCTCTCATTTCAGAAACATATTTGTGTGACTGCTTCATCCACATTCCTTTGTCATTGGAATGTTATCGTTGTTGTTGTTGTAGTATAGCCCTCCCATCCTATCAATAGCCATTTTGTCCCGTCGCCCCTCATTGATGGGTAATATCTGCTATTATTTTAATAAATGCTTCCATCAAGTTAAAAAGTGTGCTGACACGCTCGAAAACAAGTTTATTTCTGATGATGGCCTCTGTGGCTGAAATGTTGGACTTTATAAACTGTTGCCTTGTAACAAAACCTTGAGTTTATTTATTGTGCTTTCGTATTCTCCCCTCTGCGGTTCTTGCAAACCTGGTGGTTGTGCCTGCAAGAAGTTGTGCCTCCAATCAAACCTGGTGGTTGTCCCAACCTGGTTTTGCTGTTCATTTACATTCGTCATGTCGATCTGAATTCCAATTTGTTTCTCAAGAATGTACAACTTGGTTTTTATTTTTACAAGGACTGGATAAACTTTGAGGTAACTGCACTGTTCTAGAAATCTTTGCAAATTTATTGAAAATGAAATGCAGAAATATCTAATTTATATAAGTATTCAATCCCCTGAATCAACTTTGTGGAAGTGCCTTTGGTAGTGATTACAGCTTCAAATCTTCTTGGGTACGTCTATCGGCTTTGCACATCTGGATTTGGGGAGTTTCTTCCATTCTTCCTTGCAGATTTGCTCAAACTCTGTCAAGTTGGATGTGGAGCATCAGTGAACAGCAATCTTCAAGTCTTTCCACAGATTCTCAATGGGATTCAAGTCTGGGCTTTGGCTGGGCCACTCAAGGACTTTCACATTCTTGTTCTGAAGCCATTCCAGTGTTGCTTTGGCTGTATGTTTGGGGTCATTGTCCTGGTGGAACATACATCTTTGCCTCATTCTAAGGTCTTTTGCACTCTGAAGCAGGTTCTCCTCAAGGATTTGCCGACACGTATTTGGCTCCATTCATAGTTTACTCTATCCTTTCAAATCCCCCAGTCCTTGCCGCTGAAAAGCATCTCCATAGCATGATGCTGCCACCACCATGCTTCACGGTAGGGATGGTGTTAGATGGGTGATTAGCTGTGCTCAGTTTCTGCCAGTCGTCGCGCTTTGCATTCAGGCCAAAGTATTAAATTTCCATCTCATCAGACCACAGAATCTTTTGCCTCATGCTCTGAGTCTTCCACGTGCTCTTTTGCAAACTCCAGGCATGCTGTCATGTCCCTTATTCTCAAGAGTGACTTCCATCTTGCCCCTCACCCATAAAGTCTAGATTTGTGAAGTGCCGCAGAAACTTGTCCTTCCGGCAAGTTCTCCCATCTCAGCCAAGGAACGCTAGTTCTGTCAGAGTGATCATTGTGTTCTTGGTCACCTTCCTGTCCAACGTCCTTCTTGCCCAGTTGCTCAGTTTGGCCGGATGGCCAGCTCTAAGAATAATCTGTGTCGTTCCATATTCTTTCCATTTCCTAATGATGGAGCTCCCTGTGCTCTTGGGAACTTTCAACACTACAAGTTGTTTTATACCCTTCCCCAGATCTATGCATCCTCACAATTCTATCGTGGAGTTCAACTCTCACATGCACTGTCAATTCTGGGATCTTGTATAGAAAGGTGTTTGTTTCTAAATAATGTGCAATCAATTAAATTGGCCACAGGTGGACTCCAATCAAGTTGCAGAGACATCTCAAAGATGATCAATGGAAATTCGATGCACCTGTGCTCAATTTGGAGTGTCATAGGAAAGGAGTCGAATACTTTATGACTCGAGACATTTCAGCTTTTCATTTTTAATTTATTTGTAAAAATTTCCACTTTGATGTTTTGGGGTATTATGTGTAGATCAGTGACAAAAAAATCTCAACTCAACCCATTTTAAATTCAGGCTTTAACACAACAAAATGTGAAAGAAGCCAAGGGGTGTGAATACTTTCTGAAGGCACTTTATTATCCTGCGCTCACGAAGCGAAAAGCTGCATTATGTTAAGAGCGCACATCATAATCCCTCTCGTTCAACAGAGGAAATTGAAACTTTACCACATGTTAGATGACTATTTGATATTGCGGTCACCGTTTTGAGGTCAACATAGGCCAAAGGTCAATAACTTAGGTGAAATTTCTACAATCGTCCATTTTCATTGAAATTTGAATTTAAATTGATCGACTTGATTGTCAATCAAGATGTCAAGAAATTTGATTGATTTGAAATTTGAACAGGATTTGCATATCAGGTCACTGACTTTAACCACCAACTATTTTTGAGGTCAACATAGGCCAAAAGGTCAACATACTCTAATTTGTAAGATTGAGAGATAGGGCCAAAAACAAAAATATCATGATATCTCAAAGTTGTGGATGGGTTGTGACAATACCAGGTGGATTTGAGTTGGTTAGGTGGCAAGAACAAGCTGATTCGAGTTTGGTTAAGATCCAGCCTATCAGTGGGATACAAAATGTACACTGTTCAGCCTGGCGGAGTTGTGCGCTCTACCAAGTGCCGTTCTACTTTGTTCTGTTTTGCCAAGTGTCGCTCTGAGTGATTTTTACACTGCTGGCGTGAAGTGAAAAGCAGGGTTAATCTATCCTGTGTGTATGTACGTACGTACGCACATGGCTACATTTTGTTCAGAGCGTACATCTAACACCGTTTAACGGAGGAAATTGAAATTCTACCACATGTTATATGACCATTTGATGTAGCACATATTACTATGTTGACGCCTGCCCCCTCAGAACTTACATGGTTAATTATACAAAGCCTAATGGACACCGGTGGATGTTGGTGGTGATTGCTTGGTTTTTTGTGGGTGGTCGTTGTTTGGTTTTGTGCACCATCACCCACAAAAACCAAACAACCACCACCGACAAAACCAAACAACCACCACCCATTCTTAAGGCAAACGTACAGTTCATGACATGTTTTCATTGGTTGATTTTGAGCTTTTTCTGGTCTTCATCAATGATCTCTCTGACTCTCTGGAAAATTCTCTCTTTCTCTTTGCTGATGACTCCACTCTCTGCCGCTCCATTCCTCATCCCTCAGATCAGCAATCTGCAGCCTCCTCACTCTCTGCAGACCTGGACAAAATCACAGACTGGGCAAACAAGTGGAACATGTCTTTCAATCCTGACGAATCTCACACTCTTACTATGTCTCTCAGAAAAGACCGACTGGACAACCCTCCCATCCACTTTCTGAATAATCCTCTCCAATAAGTTCTGTCACTCAAGCTTTTGGGTCTCACTATCTGCCATGATCTTTCTTGGGAAAACCACATTTCCAATCTGGCCTCCAAAGCCAGTCACCGACTGGGCATCCTCCGTCGTGCGAAGTCCTTCCTTGGCACACCTGAGCTCCTCACCACATACAAGGCTTTCATCCGCAGCTCAATGGAATACTGCTCTCCCCTCTGGGCTGGTGCTCCTGCCTCACACCTAGCTCGGCTTCACGCTGTAGAAGCCAAAGCTTTCAGAATCATTGGAATCTCCCGCGATGAAGCTAACTCCAAGGGCCTCTCACTCACTCACCGCAGGCAGGTTGGTGGTCTTTCTGTCTTCTACCGACTCCTCTCCGGCCTTGCTCCCCAGCTCTGTCTGGGCTCTGTCCCCCAAATATTCCTGCAGGTCGCACAAGATCTGCCAGTAACCCTCTTATGGTCAAACTGCCAAAATCAAGAACCTGTGCTCAGCTTCACGCTTTCATTCCTCTTTACTCCCGCCTCTGGAACAATCTCCCTCACTCTCTTCAATCCCACTCCTCCCTCCAGGTCTTTAAAACAGCTGTTCACTACCATCTCTTATCTTCCCCCATCCGAAACCTTGATCTTTTCTACCCCCGTTAATTCACCCCAGAGCCACTTTTCGGAAATACCGACTTCTTTCCTGGAAGCCCTAGCTGTGTCCATGTGTTTTATACCTCTCCCAACCCGTCCGCCCCCCCACCCCCTTCCCATGCCTCCTCCTCCCAAGCCCTCTCCCTCCCACAGATCTCCCAATGTCCCTGTTCTCTGCTGCTGTACTTGTGTGCTTCCCTCTTTCTCCCCATCTTGTCTCCCGCTCCCTTTATCTTATGTTTTACGTGTCCGTTTGTCTTTTTGTGATTAATGTTAGCTCTTACATGAGCCTCGATCTTGTATACAAAAAAAAGTGATCTATATGTTGCTGTTTGTTGATGTTCCTGCTGCAGCTGTTATCGTTGATTGCTGTTGTGATACATACGTGATGACTCATGTGGTCTCACTCACTCAACCACGAAAGTGTTTTTTATGCCGAAGTTGCCGGAGGCATTATGTTTTGAGGTTGTCCTGTCCGGCCGTCCGTGATAGGTCTTCGTTACCACGATAACTTGAGAACGGCTGAAGGGATCTTAGTCAAATTTGGTGCAGGTGTATATAATGAGGTAAAGATGAACTGATTAGATTTTGGGGTAATGAGGTCAGAGGTCATGTTCGGTAAAAATCCTGTTATTGCGATAACTTGTGAACCAGTGATGGGATTCTGACCAAATTTGGTACAATTATGTAGAATGATGTAAAGATGAACTGATTAGATTTTGGGGTCAAGAGGTCAAAGTCTGTAATAGGTATATAACTTGAGAACGGCTGAAGTGATCTGATTCAACCATGGTACAAGTATTATAATGATGTAATAATATGGGCAGAGGCATATCGGTTGACGTCATGACGTCAGAGTGTTCTCGTTTATTTTCAGACCTTTGTTCCTATTTTTACTTTAAACGCTTTGAAAATTTTGTAATGGGAAACTTTTAAAATCTAATAATAAATTGTCACCATAATGTTGTGGCATCACAGGGGGTAAAGATTTTTTTTCGAAACATTTGGTGCCTACATTTTCAAGCCAAAAATGCTCAAGTCAAATGTGTTACACGATACCGTACATATGATACGTTACATATGATAAAAGCAGCAGTGCTTCGTTTTTTAGTTACTTTCCCGGCATGCCTCGCGCTACCTATGTCCATCCCTTTTTCTGGCACAACGTTGGCCTCAACCAATGGACAGAGGGCGGGGCCATTTGCACAGTTGAACCCCTCCCTGCGCTCCCACTTCCCACCCACAACGTCCTGGTGTTCTCCGTAATGCGCCGTCATAATGGAGGCACCTGTGACAGTGTGACATCATCATTAACATGTGTTGTCCCTCATGGAAAGCTCTTTACAATGAGCCATGTCTTGATATTTTTTTCTATGCAGTACTTTCCCAGATATAGAGGTGCAAAGTTTTTCGGTTTGCCAAGATGACGCCCGTACCACGTAACATATGACGTCATAATTATCATTAAAAACTTATACAGGTGGAGTTGCACCTATAGTGAAAATTTCCTGTCCATCGGACCAACAGTTGCAGAGAAAATCATATTTATTCTGTGCGGACAAACAAACAAACGAACTCAACTACAATACCGTCTCCTCTGGTAATAAGTGTTATGTGCATGTGGGTAATAAGTGTTATGTGCATGTGGGTAATAAGTGTTATGTGCATGTGGGTAATAAGTGTTATGTGCATGTGGGTAATAAGTGTTATGTGCATGTGGGTAATAAGTGTTATGTGCATGTGGGTAATAAGTGTGATGTGCATGTGGGTAATAAGTGTTATGTGCATGTGGGTAATAAGTGTTATGTGCATGTGGGTAATAAGTGTTATGTGCATGTGGGTAATGTGTTATGTGCATGTGGGTAATAAGTGTTATGTGCATGTGGGTAATAAGTGTTATGTGCATGTGGGTAATAAGTGTTATGTGCATGTGGGTAATAAGTGTTATGTGCATGTGGGTAATAAGTGTTATGTGCATGTGGGTAATAAGTGTTATGTGCATGTGGGTAATGTGTTATGTGCATGTGGGTAATAAGTGTTATGTGCATGTGGGTAATAAGTGTTATGTGCATGTGGGTAATAAGTGTTGTGTTATGTGCATGTGGGTAATAAGTGAGCTTGTTCATTTTCATAAGAGAATGCTGTTTGTTCACATTGTGTAATGTGAAACCTTGGTTTCTTTTTATAGTTCTGTATCTGAAACCAAGAACTCACAAACCAGTTTGTCTTCCATCGATGACATCTCGAGAAACCTTCGTTTAGTGTGTATCGAATGTTAAAACGTGATGATCCATCGGGATTGGATGCTGTTTGTTTTCTCATTGGCAGTCGGTTTCCAGGTAAGACTTCGTTTATTTTGCGTCTTATGTTTGCTTGTCCATTTCTGAGCAAGTTTCGTGGAAATTGTCATTATGGAAAGCATTCCTCGAGGAGAGTGTTGATAAAACCTCGTTTTCTTTCCAAACCGACCGATCAAATCCGAACTATTAATAAGGCACATGAATTAATTTCAAAATTGAAGGATACAAAGGTTTAGGAGGAGAGCACGAAAATAGATTGAGAATGGAAGGACACATCGATTGAGGGGTATAGACGCAAATAGAGTGGGAATGGAAGGACACATGGGATTGAGGCGTAGCGCACACAAATAGATTGAGAATGGAAGGACACATCGATTGAGGGGTATAGACGCAAATAGAGTGGGAATGGAAGGACACAAGGGATTGAGGGGTAGAACACGAAATACACCTGTGAAACGTGAATACACCTGTGAAAAACTATGAATACACCTGTGAAAAACTATGAATACGCCTGCGAAAAACCACAAATACCGCCGTGAAAAAACGCGAATATGTCCGCAAAAAACTGTGAATACTGCCGCGAAAAACCGTGAATACGCCCGTGAAAAACCGTGAATACGCCCGCGAAGAACCGTGAATACGCCCGTGGAAAAACCGTGAATACGCCTGTAAAAAAACCGTGAATACGCCCACAAAAAACCGTGAATACGCACGTGAAAAACCGTGAATACGCCCGTCAAAAACCATGAATACGCCTGTGAAAAACCGTGAATATGCCCGTGGAAAACCCCTTAATACGCCCGTGAAGAACCGTGAATACGCCCATGGAAAAACCGTGACTACGCCCGTAAAAACCGTGAATACGCCCGCAAAAAACCGTGAATACGCCCGTGAAAAACCGTGAATACGCCCGCGAAGAACTGTGAATACGCCCGTGGAAAAACCGTGAATACGCCTGTAAAAAAACCGTGAATACGCCCACAAAAAACCGTGAATACGCACATGAAAAACCGTGAATACGCCCGTGAAAAACCGTGAATACGCCCGCGAAGAACTGTGAATACGCCCGTGGAAAAACCGTGAATACGCCTGTAAAAAAACCGTGAATACGCCTGTAAAAAAACCGTGAATACGCCCACAAAAAACCGTGAATACGCACGTGAAAAACCGTGAATACGCCCGTGAAAAACCATGAATACGCACGTGAAAAACCGTGAATACGCCCGTGAAAAACCGTGAATACGCCCGCGAAGAACTGTGAATACGCCCGTGGAAAAACCGTGAATACGCCTGTAAAAAAACCGTGAATACGCCTGTAAAAAAACCATGAATACGCCCACAAAAAACCGTGAATACGCACGTGAAAAACCGTGAATACGCCCGTCAAAAACCGTGAATACGCCTGTGAAAAACCGTGAATATTCTCGTGGAAAACCCCTTAATACGCCCGTGAAGAACCGTGAATACGCCCATGGAAAAACCGTGAATACGCCTGTGAAAAACCGCGAATAAGCACACAAAGAACGATGAATACGCCCGTGAAAAACTGTGAATATGCCCGTGAAAAACCTTATAAATCAACCAAGTAAATCGATTATTAGCTTCTCGATCAAGTAAATCGAATATTACCTTCCCAACCAAGTAAATCGAATATTAGCTTCCCCAATCAAGTAAATCGATTGTTAGCTTCCCAACCAAGTAAATCGATTATTAGCTTCCCAACCAAGTAAATCGAATATTAGCTTCCCAATCAAGTAAATCGATTATGAGCTTCCCAACCAAGTAAATCGAATATTAGCTTCCCAATCAAGTATATTGATTATGAGCTTCCCAATCAAGTAAATCGATTGTTAGCTTCCCAACCAAGTAAATCATTATTAGCTTCCCAACCAAGTAAATCGAATATTAGCTTCCCAATCAAGTATATTGATTATGAGCTTCCCAATCAAGTAAATCGATTGTTAGCTTCCCAATCAAGTAAATCGATTATTAGCTTCCCAACCAAGTAAATCGAATATTAGCTTCCCAATCAAGTATATTGATTATGAGCTTCCCAATCAAGTAAATCGATTATGAGCTTACCAACCCAAGTAAATCGATTATTAGCTTCCCAACCCAAGTAAATCGATTATTAGCTTCCCACCCAAGTAAATCGAATATCAGCTTCCCAACCAAGTAAATCGATTATTAGCTTCCCAATCAAAAAATCGATTATAAACTTCCCAACCAAGTACATCGAATATTAGCTTCCCAATCAAGTAAATCGATTATTAGCTTCCCAATCAAGTAAATCGATTATGAGCTTACCAACCCAAGTAAATCGATTATTAGCTTCCCAACCCAAGTAAATCGATTATTAGCTTCCCAACCCAAGTACATCGATTATTATCTTCCCAACCAAGTAAATCGAATATTAGCTTCCCAATCAAGTAAATCGATTATTAGCTTCCCAACCAAGTAAATCGAATATTACCTTCCCAACCAAGTAAATCGAATATTAGCTTCCCAACCAAGTAAATCGAATATTAGCTTCCCAACCATGTAAATCGAATATTAGCTTCCCAATCAAGTAAATCGATTATTAGCTTCCCAATCAAGAAAATCGAATATTAGCTTCCCAACCAAGTAAATCGAATATTAGCTTCCCAATCAAGTAAATCGATTATTAGCTTCCCAATCAAGTAAATCGAATATTAGCTTCCCAATCAAGTAAATCGAATATTAGCTTCCCAATCAAGTAAATCGATTATTAGCTTCCCAATCAAGTAAATCGAATATTAGCTTCCCAACCAAGTAAATCGAATATTAGCTTCCCAATCAAGTAAATCGAATATTAGCTTCCCAATCAACTAAATCGAATATTAGCTTCCCAACCAAGTAAATCGAATATTAGCTTCCCAATCAAGTAAATCGAATATTAGCTTCCTAATCAACTAAATCGAATATTAGCTTCCCAATCAAGTAAATCGAATATTAGCTTCCCAATCAAGTAAATCGAAGATTAGCTTCCAAATCAAGTAAATCGAATATTAGCTTCCAAATCAAGTAAATCGAATATTAGCTTCCCAATCAAGTAAATCGAAGATTAGCTTCCAAATCAAGTAAATCGAATATTAGCTTCCCAACCAAGTAAATCGAATATTAGCTTCCCAATCAAGTAAATCGAATATTAGCTTCCCAATCAACTAAATCGAATATTAGCTTCCCAACCAAGTAAATCGAATATTAGCTTCCCAATCAAGTAAATCGAATATTAGCTTCCTAATCAACTAAATCGAATATTAGCTTCCCAATCAAGAAAATCGAATATTAGCTTCCCAATCAAGTAAATCGAAGATTAGCTTCCAAATCAAGTAAATCGAATATTAGCTTCCCAATCAAGTAAATCGAATATTAGCTTCCCAATCAAGTAAATCGAAGATTAGCTTCCAAATCAAGTAAATCGAATATTAGCTTCCCAATCAAGTAAATCGAATATTAGCTTCCCAATCAAGTAAATCGATTATTAGCTTCCCAACCAAGTAAATCGATTATTAGCTTCCCAATCAAGTAAATCGATTATTAGCTTGCCAACCAAGTAAATCGATTATTAGCTTCCCAATCAAGTAAATCGATTATTAGCTTCCCAACCAGGTAAATCGAATATTAGCTTCCAAATCAAGTAAATCGAATATTAGCTTCCCAATCAAGTAAATCGAATATTAGCTTCCAAATCAAGGAAATCGAATATTAGCTTGCCAACCAAGTAAATCGATTATTAGCTTCCAAATCAAGTAAATCGAATATTAGCTTCCAAATCAAGTAAATCGAATATTAGCTTCCAAATCAAGTAAATCGAATATTAGCTTCCCAATCAAGTAAATCGATTATTAGCTTCCCAATCAAGTAAATCGATTATTAGCTTCCCAACCAAGTAAATCGATTATTAGCTTCCCAATCAAGGAAATCGATTATTAGCTTCCCAACCAAGTAAATCGATTATTAGCTTCCCAACCAAGTAAATCGAATATTAGCTTCCCAATCAAGTAAATCGATTATTAGCTTCCAAATCAAGGAAATCGATTTTAAGCTTCCCAACGAAGTAAATCGATTATTAGCTTCCAAATCATGTAAATTGATAATGAGCTTCCCAACCAAGTCAATCGAATATTAGCTTCCCAACCATGTAAATCGATTATTAGCTTCCCAACCAAGTAAATCGAATATTAGCTTCCCAACCAAGTAAATCGAATATTAGCTTCCCAACCATGTAAATCGATTATTAGCTTCCAAATCAAGTAAATTGTTTATGAGCTTCCCAATCAAGAAAATCGATTATTAGCTTCCAAATCAAGTAAATTGATAATGAGCTTCCCAACCAAGTCAATCGAATATTAGCTTCCCAACCATGTAAATCGATTTATTAGCTTCCAAATCAAGTAAATTGATTATGAGCTTCCCAATCAAGAAAATCGATTATTAGCTTCCAAATCAAGTAAATTGATTATGAGCTTCCCAATCAAGAAAATCGATTATTAGCTTCCAAATCAAGTGAATTGATTATGAGCTTCCCAATCAAGAAAATCGATTATTAGCTTCCCAACCAAGTAAATCGAATATTAGCTTCCCAACCAAGTCAATCGAATATTAGCTTCCCAACCAAGTAAATCGAATATTAGCTTCCCAATCAAGGAAATCGATTATGAGCTTCCCAACCAAGTAAATCGAATATTAGCTTCCCAACCAAGTACATCGAATATTAGCTTCCCAACCAAGTAAATCGAATATAAGCTTCCCAATCAAGTAAAATGAATATTAGCTACCCAATCAAGTAAATCGATTATTGGCTCCCCAACCCAATTAAATCGATTATTAGCTTCCCAACCAAGTAAATCGAATATTAGCTTCCAAATCAAGTAAATCGAATATTAGCTTCCCAATCAAGTAAATCGATTGTTAGCTTCCCAACCCAAGTAAGTCGATTATGAGCTTCCCATCCCAAGTAAATCGATTATTAGCTTCCCAACCCAAGTAAATCGATTATTAGCTTCCCAACCAAGTAAATAGAATATTAGCTTCCCAATCAAGCAAATCGATTATTAGCTTCCAAATCAAGTAAATTAATTATGAGCTTCCCAATCAAGAAAATCGATTATAAGCTTGCCAACCAAGTAAATCGATTATTATCTTCCAAATCAAGTAAATCGAATATTAGCTTCCCAACCAAGTAAATCGATTATTAGCTTCCCAACCCAAGTACATCGATTATTAGCTTCCCAACCAAGTAAATCTAATATTAGCTTCCAAATCAAGGAAATTGATTATGAGCTTCCCAATCAAGTAAATCGATTATTAGCTTCCCAATCAAGTAAATCGATTATTAGCTTCCCAACCAGGTAAATCGAATATTAGCTTCCAAATCAAGTAAATCGAATATTAGCTTCCCAATCAAGTAAATCGAATATTAGCTTCCAAATCAAGGAAATCGAATATTAGCTTGCCAACCAAGTAAATCGATTATTAGCTTCCAAATCAAGGAAATCGAATATTAGCTTCCAAATCAAGTAAATCGAATATTAGCTTCCAAATCAAGTAAATCGAATATTAGCTTCCCAATCAAGTAAATCGATTATTAGCTTCCCAATCAAGTAAATCGATTATTAGCTTCCCAACCAAGTAAATCGATTATTAGCTTCCCAATCAAGGAAATCGATTATTAGCTTCCCAACCAAGTAAATCGATTATTAGCTTCCCAACCAAGTAAATCGAATATTAGCTTCCCAATCAAGTAAATCGATTATTAGCTTCCAAATCAAGGAAATCGATTTTAAGCTTCCCAACGAAGTAAATCGATTATTAGCTTCCAAATCATGTAAATTGATAATGAGCTTCCCAACCAAGTCAATCGAATATTAGCTTCCCAACCATGTAAATCGATTATTAGCTTCCCAACCAAGTAAATCGAATATTAGCTTCCCAACCAAGTAAATCGAATATTAGCTTCCCAACCATGTAAATCGATTATTAGCTTCCAAATCAAGTAAATTGTTTATGAGCTTCCCAATCAAGAAAATCGATTATTAGCTTCCAAATCAAGTAAATTGATAATGAGCTTCCCAACCAAGTCAATCGAATATTAGCTTCCCAACCATGTAAATCGATTATTAGCTTCCAAATCAAGTAAATTGATTATGAGCTTCCCAATCAAGAAAATCGATTATTAGCTTCCAAATCAAGTAAATTGATTATGAGCTTCCCAATCAAGAAAATCGATTATTAGCTTCCAAATCAAGTGAATTGATTATGAGCTTCCCAATCAAGAAAATCGATTATTAGCTTCCCAACCAAGTAAATCGAATATTAGCTTCCCAACCAAGTCAATCGAATATTAGCTTCCCAACCAAGTAAATCGAATATTAGCTTCCCAATCAAGGAAATCGATTATGAGCTTCCCAACCAAGTAAATCGAATATTAGCTTCCCAACCAAGTACATCGAATATTAGCTTCCCAACCAAGTAAATCGAATATAAGCTTCCCAATCAAGTAAAATGAATATTAGCTACCCAATCAAGTAAATCGATTATTGGCTCCCCAACCCAATTAAATCGATTATTAGCTTCCCAACCAAGTAAATCGAATATTAGCTTCCAAATCAAGTAAATCGAATATTAGCTTCCCAATCAAGTAAATCGATTGTTAGCTTCCCAACCCAAGTAAGTCGATTATGAGCTTCCCATCCCAAGTAAATCGATTATTAGCTTCCCAACCCAAGTAAATCGATTATTAGCTTCCCAACCAAGTAAATGGAATATTAGCTTCCCAATCAAGCAAATCGATTATTAGCTTCCAAATCAAGTAAATTAATTATGAGCTTCCCAATCAAGAAAATCGATTATAAGCTTGCCAACCAAGTAAATCGATTATTATCTTCCAAATCAAGTAAATCGAATATTAGCTTCCCAACCAAGTAAATCGATTATTAGCTTCCCAACCCAAGTACATCGATTATTAGCTTCCCAACCAAGTAAATCTAATATTAGCTTCCAAATCAAGGAAATTGATTATGAGCTTCCCAATCAAGAAAATCGATTATTAGCTTCCCAACCAAGTAAATGGAATATTAGCTTCCCAACCAAGTACATCGAATATTAGCTTCCCAACCAAGTAAATCGAATATTAGCTTCCAAATTGCCAGCATCCTGGAAATCAGCAAACATTACCGCTTTACACAAAAAAGGTGCAAAAACAGATCCTTGCAACTGCAGACCAATCAGCCTGCTCCCAATTATCAGCAAAGTCATGGAATCCATCATTGCTTCGGATATGAAATCTTTCCTCTTCTCCAATGGCTTGATCTCTGATCATCAATTTGGTTTCAGACCAGGTCACTCCACTCTGGACATGCTGATTCTGCTGTCTCAACAATGGATGGAGGTCCTCAATGCCAAACAGGAAATCAGAGCTGTCTCCCTTGACATATCACGTGCCTTCGACACGGTCTGGCACCCAGCTCTGCTCACCAAATTCTCCTCCTATGGTATCCATGGAAATCTCCATGCATGGCTTGCGGACTTCCTCTCTGGTCGTAGTCAACGTGTGGCCCTGAATGGATTTCTCTCATCTCCCCTTCCTGTTCAGGCTGGAGTTCCCCAAGGCAGTGTGCTGGGCCCTGTGCTTTTTCTGGTCTTTATCAATGATCTCTCCGACTCTCTGGAAAATCCTCTCTATCTCTTTGCTGATGACTCCACTCTCTGGCGCTCCATACCTCTTCCCTCAGATCGGCAGTCTGCAGCCTCCTCACTCTCTGAAGACCTGGACAAAATCACAGACTGGTCAAAAAAGTGGAACATGTCTTTCAATCCTGACAAATCTCACACTCTTACTGTCTCTCCGAAAAGATCGACTGGACAACCCTCCCATCTACTTTCTCAACAATCCTCTCCAAGAAGTTCTGTCGCTCAAGCTTTTGGGTCTCACTATCTGCCATGATCTTTCTTGGGAAAACCACATTTCCAAGCTGGCCTCCAAAGCCAGTCGCCGACTGGGCATCCTCCGTCGAGCGAAGTCCTTCCTAGGCACACCTGAGCTCCTCACCACATACAAGGCTTTCATCCGCAGCTCAATGGAATACTGTTCTCCCCTATGGGCTGGTGCTCCTGCCTCACACCTGGCTCGGCTTCACGCTGTTGAATCCAAAACTTTCAGAATCATTGGAATCTCCCGCGATGAAGCTATCTCTGAGGGCCTTTCACTCACTCACCGCAGGCAGGTAGGTGGTCTTTCTGTCTTCTACCGACTCCTCTCCGGCCTTGCTCCCCCAACTCTCTCTGTGCTCTGTCCTCCAAATATTCCTACAGGTCACACAAGATCTGCCAGCAACCCTCTGATGGTTAAACTGCCGAAATCTCGGCTCTCTGCTCACCTTCACTCTTTCAATCCTCTTTTCTCCCACCTCTGGAACAAACTCCCACACTCCCTTCAATCCCACTCCTCCCTCCAGGTCTTTAAAACAGCTGTTCACCACCATCTCTTATCTTCCCCCATCCAAAACCTTGATCTTTTCTACCCCCACTAATTCACCCCAGATCCACCTTGTTTGAAATTCCAACTTCTTTCCTGGAAGTCCTGGCAGCGTCCATATGTTTTATACCTCTCCCACCCCCTCCCCTTCCCATGCCTCACCCCAAAGCCCTCTCCCTCCGACAGATCTCTCGATGTCTCCATTTCTCTCGGTCCCTGCTCTCAAATGTTGTGTTTGTGTCCTTCCCCCTCTCTCCCCATCTTGTCTACCGCTCCCGATGTTATTTGTTTTATGTGTCTGTTTGTCTTTCTGTGTGATTAATGTTCGCTCTTTCACGAGCCTCGATCTTGTATACAAAAAAAAAAAAAAAAAGTAAATCGATTATTAGCTTCCCAATCAAGTAAATCGATTATTAGCTTCCAAATCAAGTAAATCGATTATTAGCTTCCCGACCAAGTAAATCTAATATTAGCTTCCAAATCAAGTAAATTGATTATGAGCTTCCCAATCAGGAAAATCGATTATTAGCTTCCCAACCAAGTACATCGAATATTAGCTTCCCAAACAAGTAAATCGAATATTTAGCTTCCCAATCAAGTAAAACGATTATTAGCTTCCCAATCAAGTAAATCGATTATTAGCTTCCAAATCAAGGAAATCGAATATTAGCTTCCCAATCAAGTAAATCGAATATTAGCTTCCCAATCAAGTAAATCCAATATTAGCTTCCCAATCAAGTAAATCGAATATTAGCTTCCCAACCAAGTAAATCGAATATTAGCTTCCCAATCAAGTAAATCGAATATTAGCTTCCCAATCAAGTAAATCGAATTTTAGCTTCCCAATCAAGTAAAACGATTATTAGCTTCCAAATCAAGGAAATCGAATATTAGCTTCCCAATCAAGTAAATCGATTATTAGCTTCCCAACCCAAGTAAATCGATTATTAGCTTCCCAACCAAGTAAATCTAATATTAGCTTCCAAATCAAGTAAATTGATTATGAGCTTCCCAATCAGGAAAATCGATTATTAGCTTCCCAACCAAGTACATCGAATATTAGCTTCCCAACCAAGTAAATCGAATATTAGCTTCCCAATCAAGTAAAACGATTATTAGCTTCCAAATCAAGTAAATCGATTATTAGCTTCCAAATCAAGGAAATCGAATATTAGCTTCCCAATCAAGTAAATCGAATATTAGCTTCCCAATCAAGTAAATCGAATATTAGCTTCCCAACCAAGTAAATCGAATATTAGCTTCCCAATCAAGTAAATCGAATATTAGCTTCCCAATCAAGTAAATCGAATTTTAGCTTCCCAATCAAGTAAAACGATTATTAGCTTCCAAATCAAGGAAATCGAATATTAGCTTCCCAATCAAGTAAATCGAATATTAGCTTCCCAATCAAGTAAATCGAATATTAGCTTCCCAATCAAGTAAATCGAATATTAGCTTCCCAACCAAGTAAATCGAATATTAGCTTCCCAACCAAGTAAATCGAATATTAGCTTCCCAATCAAGTACATCGAATATTAGCTTCCCAACCAAGTAAATCGAATATTAGCTTCCCAATCAAGTACATCGAATATTAGCTTCCCAATCAAGTAAATCGAATATTAGCTTCCCAACCAAGTAAATCGAATATTAGCTTCCCAACCAAGTACATCGAATATTAGCTTCCCAACCAAGTAAATCGAATATTAGCTTCCCAACCAAGTAAATCGAATATTAGCTTCCCAACCAAGTAAATCGAATATTAGCTTCCCAACCAAGTAAATCGAATATTAGCTTCCCAATCAAGTAAATCGAATATTAGCTTCCCAACCAAGTAAATCGAATATTAGCTTCCCAACCAAGTAAATCGAATATTAGCTTCCCAACCAAGTAAATCGAATATTAGCTTCCCAACCAAGTAAATCGAATATTAGCTTCCCAACCAAGTACATCGAATATTAGCTTCCCAATCAAGTAAATCGAATATTAGCTTCCCAACCAAGTAAATCGAATATTAGCTTCCCAACCAAGTACATCGAATATTAGCTTCCCAACCAAGTAAATCGAATATTAGCTTCCCAACCAAGGAAATCGAATATTAGCTTCCCAATCAAGTAAATCGATTATTAGCTTCCCAACCCAAGTAAATCGATTATTAGCTTCCCAACCAAGTAAATCTAATATTAGCTTCCAAATCAAGTAAATTGATTATGAGCTTCCCAATCAGGAAAATCGATTATTAGCTTCCCAACCAAGTACATCGAATATTAGCTTCCCAACCAAGTAAATCGAATATTAGCTTCCCAATCAAGTAAAACGATTATTAGCTTCCAAATCAAGTAAATAGATAATTAGCTTCCAAATCAAGGAAATCGAATATTAGCTTCCCAATCAAGTAAATCGAATATTAGCTTCCCAATCAAGAAAATCGAATATTAGCTTCCCAATCAAGTAAATCGAATATTAGCTTCCCAACCAAGTAAATCGAATATTAGCTTCCCAACCAAGTAAATCGAATATTAGCTTCCCAACCAAGTAAATCGAATATTAGCTTCCCAACCAAGTACATCGAATATTAGCTTCCCAACCAAGTAAATCGAATATTAGCTTCCCAACCAAGTAAATCGAATATTAGCTTCCCAACCAAGTAAATCGAATATTAGCTTCCCAACCAAGTAAATCGAATATTAGCTTCCCAACCAAGTACATCGAATATTAGCTTCCCAACCAAGTAAATCGAATATTAGCTTCCCAACCAAGTAAATCGAATATTAGCTTCCCAACCAAGTAAATCGAATATTAGCTTCCCAACCAAGTAAATCGAATATTAGCTTCCCAATCAAGTAAATCGAATATTAGCTTCCCAACCAAGTAAATCGAATATTAGCTTCCCAACCAAGTAAATCGAATATTAGCTTCCCAATCAAGTAAATCGAATATGAGCTTCCCAATCAAGTAAATCGAATATTAGCTTCCCAACCAAGTAAATCGAATATTAGCTTCCCAACCAAGTAAATCGAATATTAGCTTGCCAACCAAGTAAATCGAATATTAGCTTCCCAATCAAGTAAATCGAATATATTAGCTTCCCAACCAAGTACATCGAATATTAGCTTCCCAATCAAGTAAATCGAATATTAGCTTCCCAACCAAGTAAATCGAATATTAGCTTCCCAACCAAGTACATCGAATATTAGCTTCCCAACCAAGTAAATCGAATATTAGCTTCCCAACCAAGTAAATCGAATATTAGCTTCCCAACCAAGTACATCGAATATTAGCTTCCCAACCAAGTAAATCGAATATTAGCTTCCCAACCAAGGAAATCGAATATGAGCTTCCCAACCAAGTAAATCGAATATTGGCTTCCCAACCAAGTAAATCGAATATTAGCTTCCCAACCAAGTAAATCGAATATTAGCTTCCCAACCAAGTACATCGAATATTAGCTTCCCAATCAAGTAAATCGAATATTAGCTTCCCAACCAAGTAAATCGAATATTAGCTTCCCAACCAAGTACATCGAATATTAGCTTCCCAACCAAGTAAATCGAATATTAGCTTCCCAACCAAGGAAATCGAATATTAGCTTCCCAATCAAGTAAATCGATTATTAGCTTCCCAACCCAAGTAAATCGATTATTAGCTTCCCAACCAAGTAAATCTAATATTAGCTTCCAAATCAAGTAAATTGATTATGAGCTTCCCAATCAGGAAAATCGATTATTAGCTTCCCAACCAAGTACATCGAATATTAGCTTCCCAACCAAGTAAATCGAATATTAGCTTCCCAATCAAGTAAAACGATTATTAGCTTCCAAATCAAGTAAATCGATTATTAGCTTCCAAATCAAGGAAATCGAATATTAGCTTCCCAATCAAGTAAATCGAATATTAGCTTCCCAATCAAGTAAATCGAATATTAGCTTCCCAATCAAGTAAATCGAATATTAGCTTCCCAACCAAGTAAATCGAATATTAGCTTCCCAATCAAGTAAATCGAATTTTAGCTTCCCAATCAAGTAAAACGATTATTAGCTTCCAAATCAAGGAAATCGAATATTAGCTTCCCAATCAAGTAAATCGAATATTAGCTTCCCAATCAAGTAAATCGAATATTAGCTTCCCAATCAAGTAAATCGAATATTAGCTTCCCAACCAAGTAAATCGAATATTAGCTTCCCAACCAAGTAAATCGAATATTAGCTTCCCAACCAAGTACATCGAATATTAGCTTCCCAACCAAGTAAATCGAATATTAGCTTCCCAATCAAGTACATTGAATATTAGCTTCCAAATCAAGTACATCGAATATTAGCTTCCCAATCAAGTAAATCGAATATTAGCTTCCCAACCAAGTAAATCGATTATTAGCTTCCAAATCAAGTAAATCGATTATTAGCTTCCAAATCAAGGAAATCGAATATTAGCTTCCCAATCAAGTAAATCGAATATTAGCTTCCCAATCAAGTAAATCGAATATTAGCTTCCCAATCAAGTAAATCGAATATTAGCTTCCCAACCAAGTAAATCGAATATTAGCTTCCCAATCAAGTAAATCGAATTTTAGCTTCCCAATCAAGTAAAACGATTATTAGCTTCCAAATCAAGGAAATCGAATATTAGCTTCCCAATCAAGTAAATCGAATATTAGCTTCCCAATCAAGTAAATCGAAAATTAGCTTCCCAATCAAGTAAATCGAATATTAGCTTCCCAACCAAGTAAATCGAATATTAGCTTCCCAACCAAGTAAATCGAATATTAGCTTCCCAACCAAGTAAATCGAATATTAGCTTCCCAACCAAGTACATCGAATATTAGCTTCCCAACCAAGTAAATCGAATATTAGCTTCCCAATCAAGTACATCGAATATTAGCTTCCCAATCAAGTAAATCGAATATTAGCTTCCCAACCAAGTAAATCGAATATTAGCTTCCCAACCAAGTAAATCGAATATTAGCTTCCCAACCAAGTACATCGAATATTAGCTTCCCAACCAAGTAAATCGAATATTAGCTTCCCAATCAAGTAAATCGAATATTAGCTTCCCAATCAAGTAAATCGAATATTAGCTTCCCAACCAAGTAAATCGAATATTAGCTTCCCAACCAAGTAAATCGAATATTAGCTTCCCAACCAAGTACATCGAATATTAGCTTCCCAATCAAGTAAATCGATTATGAGCTTCCCAACCAAGTAAATGGAATATTAGCTTCCCAATCAAGTAAATCGATTATTAGCTTCCAGATCAAGTAAATCGAATAGTAGCTTCCCAACCAAGTAAATCGAATATTAGCTTCCCAACCAAGTAAATCGAATATTAGCTTCCCAACCAAGTAAATTGAATATTAGCTTCCCAACCAAGTAAATCGAATATTAGCTTCCCAACCAAGTAAATCGAATATTAGCTTCCCAACCAAGTAAATCGAATATTAGCTTCCCAATCAAGTAAATCGAATATTAGCTTCCCAATCAACTAAATCGAATATTAGCTTCCCAATCAAGTAAATCGAATATTAGCTTCCCAATCAACTAAATCGATTATGAGCTTCCCAATCAAGTAAATCGAATATTAGCTTCCCAACCAAGTAAATCGAATATTAGCTTCCCAACCAAGTAAATCGAATATTAGCTTCCCAACCAAGTACATCGAATATTAGCTTCCCAACCAAGTAAATCGAATATTAGCTTCCCAATCAAGTAAATCGAATATTAGCTTCCCAACCAAGTAAATCGAATATTAGCTTCCCAACCAAGTAAATCGAATATTAGCTTCCCAACCAAGTAAATCGAATATTAGCTTCCCAATCAACTAAATCGATTATGAGCTTCCCAACCAAGTACATCGAATATTAGCTTCCCAACCAAGTAAATCGAATATTAGCTTCCCAATCAAGTACATCGAATATTAGCTTCCCAATCAAGTAAATCGAATATTAGCTTCCCAACCAAGTAAATCGAATATTAGCTTCCCAACCAAGTAAATCGAATATTAGCTTCCCAATCAAGTAAATCGAATATTAGCTTCCCAACCAAGTAAATCGAATATTAGCTTCCCAACCAAGTAAATCGAATATTAGCTTCCCAACCAAGTAAATCGAATATTAGCTTCCCAACCAAGTAAATCGAATATTAGCTTCCCAACCAAGTAAATCGAATATTAGCTTCCCAACCAAGTACATCGAATATTAGCTTCCCAACCAAGTAAATCGAATAATAGCTTCCCAATCAAGTACATCGAATATTAGCTTCCCAATCAAGTAAATCGAATATTAGCTTCCCAATCAAGTAAATCGAATATTAGCTTCCCAACCAAGTACATCGAATATTAGCTTCCCAACCAAGTAAATCGAATATTAGCTTCCCAACCAAGTAAATCGAATATTAGCTTCCCAACCAAGTAAATGGAATATTAGCTTCCCAATCAAGTAAATCGAATATGAGCTTCCCAATCAAGTAAATCGAATATTAGCTTCCCAATCAAGTACATCGAATATTAGCTTCCCAACCAAGTAAATCGAACATTAGCTTCCCAACCAAGTAAATCGAATATTAGCTTCCCAACCAAGTAAATCGAACATTAGCTTCCCAACCAAGTAAATCGAATATTAGCTTCCCAACCAAGTACATCGAATATTAGCTTCCCAATCAAGTACATCGAATATTAGCTTCCCAACCAAGTAAATCGAACATTAGCTTCCCAACCAAGTAAATCGAACATTAGCTTCCCAACCAAGTAAATCGAATATTAGCTTCCCAACCAAGTACATCGAATATTAGCTTCCCAATCAAGTAAATCGAATATTAGCTTCCCAACCAAGTAAATCGAATATTAGCTTCCCAATCAAGTAAATCGAATATTAGCTTCCCAACCAAGTAAATCGAATATTAGCTTCCCAACCAAGTACATCGAATATTAGCTTCCCAACCAAGTAAATCGAATATTAGCTTCCCAACCAAGTAAATCGAATATTAGCTTCCCAACCAAGTAAATCGAACATTAGCTTCCCAACCAAGTAAATCGAATATTAGCTTCCCAACCAAGTAAATCGAACATTAGCTTCCCAACCAAGTAAATCGAATATTAGCTTCCCAACCAAGTACATCGAATATTAGCTTCCCAATCAAGTACATCGAATATTAGCTTCCCAACCAAGTAAATCGAATATTAGCTTCCCAACCAAGTAAATCGAACATTAGCTTCCCAACCAAGTAAATCGAATATTAGCTTCCCAACCAAGTACATCGAATATTAGCTTCCCAATCAAGTAAATCGAATATTAGCTTCCCAACCAAGTAAATCGAATATTAGCTTCCCAATCAAGTAAATCGAATATTAGCTTCCCAACCAAGTAAATCGAATATTAGCTTCCCAACCAAGTACATCGAATATTAGCTTCCCAACCAAGTAAATCGAATATTAGCTTCCCAACCAAGTAAATCGAATATTAGCTTCCCAACCAAGTAAATCGAATATTAGCTTCCCAACCAAGTACATCGAATATTAGCTTCCCAATCAAGTAAATCGAATATTAGCTTCCCAACCAAGTAAATCAAATATTAGCTTCCCAACCAAGTACATCGAATATTAGCTTCCCAACCAAGTAAATCGAATATTAGCTTCCCAATCAAGTAAAACGATTATTAGCTTCCAAATCAAGTAGATCGATTATTAGCTTCCAAATCAAGGAAATCGAATATTAGCTTCCCAATCAAGTAAATCGAATATTAGCTTCCCAATCAAGTAAATCGAATATATTAGCTTCCCAATCAAGTAAATCGAATATTAGCTTCCCAATCAAGTAAATCGAATATTAGCTTCCCAATCAAGTAAATCGAATATTAGCTTCCCAATCAAGGAAATCGAATATTAGCTTCCCAATCAAGTAAATCGAATATTAGCTTCCCAATCAAGTAAATCGAATATTAGCTTCCCAATCAAGTAAATCGAATATGAGCTTCCCAATCAAGTAAATCGAATATTAGCTTCCCAACCAAGTAAATCGAATATTAGCTTCCCAACCAAGTAAATCGAATATTAGCTTCCCAACCAAGTAAATCGAATATTAGCTTCCCAACCAAGTAAATCGATTATTAGCTTCCCAACCAAGTAAATCGAATATTAGCTTCCCAACCAAGTAAATCGATTATTAGCTTCCCAACCAAGTAAATCGAATATTAGCTTCCCAATCAAGTAAATCGATTATGAGCTTCCCAACCAAGTAAATCGAATATTAGCTTCCCAACCAAGTAAATCGAATATTAGCTTCCCAACCAAGTAAATCGATTATGAGCTTCTCAACCAAGTAAATCGAATATTAGCTTCCCAAACAAGTAAATCGAATATTAGCTTCCCAACCAAGTAAATCGAATATTAGCTTCCCAACCAAGTAAATCGAATATTAGCTTCCCAACCAAGTAAATCGATTATTAGCTTCCCAACCAAGTAAATCGAATATTAGCTTCCCAATCAAGTAAATCGATTATGAGCTTCCCAACCAAGTAAATCGAATATTAGCTTCCCAACCAAGTAAATCGATTATGAGCTTCTCAACCAAGTAAATCGAATATTAGCTTCCCAACCAAGTAAATCGAATATTAGCTTCCCAACCAAGTAAATCGAATATTAGCTTCCCAACCAAGTAAATCGAATATTAGCTTCCCAACCAAGTAAATCGATTATTAGCTTCCCAACCAAGTAAATCGAATATTAGCTTCCCAACCAAGTAAATCGAATATTAGCTTCCCAACCAAGTAAATCGAATATTAGCTTCCCAACCAAGTAAAGCGATTATTAGCTTCCCAACCAAGTAAATCGAATATTAGCTTCCCAACCAAGTAAATCGAATATTAGCTTCCCAACCAAGTAAATCGAATATTAGGTTCCCAACCAAGTAAATCGAATATTAGCTTCCCAACCAAGTAAATCGATTATTAGCTTCCCAACCAAGTAAATCGATTATTCGCTTCCCAACCAAGTAAATCGAATATTAGCTTCCCAACCAAGTAAATCGAATATTAGCTTCCCAACCAAGTAAATCGAATATTAGGTTCCCAACCAAGTAAATCGAATATTAGCTTCCCAACCAAGTAAATCGAATATTAGCTTCCCAACCAAGTAAATCGATTATTAGCTTCCCAACCAAGTAAATCGATTATTAGCTATGTACAATCGTACAAGCCAAGTAAATCGATATGTACAATAAATGCACCCTTATAAAAAAAAATGCACCAGCACCAATATGCACAGTCATCACATTTCAAAAATAATAAAGGATGTCTTCTTGTTCTTCTCTGCTGGGCCGATGTATCTTGGCGTGATCTTCTTGCTTGATGATTTCATTTAATAAAAAGGGCACACACCGTGTCCGCTTTTTAAAATTATTTATGGCCAGCAGGGCCAACGTAGGTGGTCCGACTGCTGGCATGTGCGCCACTTAAGAACAGTGGTCCGCAAGCCAGATACTGCTGGCAGCAAAGGTCTGTCCCAACAGAGATGCCAGGCCACAGAACATGTGGTCCATAAGTGCCAGGCCACAGAACGTGTGGTCCATAAGTGCCAGGCCACAGAACGTGTGGTCCATAAGTGCCAGGCCACAGAACGTGTGGTCCATAAGTGCCAGGCCACAGAATGTGTGGTCCATAGGGTGTACCGGTGCAGGCAAGCATGGAGGCAGCAAGAGTGCGGGCGCACAATTCAGGGCACCTGCACACTCCCCTCGGACACAAAAAGACCATGGTCCATGAGTGGGGAAGGAAGACAAAGCAGATTAGCGGGGGCAAGGGCGCAAGGGTACACATCAAAACAAGGTAATGCCCCTCGATGCCCTCTCTGGCATTGGGATACCTGGGTCCTTCCTCTGGATCCTCAGGCCCCGCTGATCTCTACACAACACGACCTTGCTCCCAGAGCCTACCTGCGGCCTCACCTGGCCGACAGACTACCAGTGGCGGAGTGCTCATTTAACCATACGTACTAATTAAGCCACACGCCCAGCCATTCCATACACTTATGCACCCATCCAAGCAGTACTCTGCTACTATACGCACCACAGATGTCAATATCCAACCAACTTACCTACTCCCTCTACCTAACTTTAAACTACCCTCCCCGGGTATTCGTGAAGGGGTCCATCCTTCCCCCATTCACTCCTTCGCACCATACACTCCACGCCACATATTCCACACTCCATCTACTCCACCCCATTTCTTCCATACTCCATTTATTCCAGACCATCTATTCCATATCACCAAGCTCTCTTGCACACTCTTGTGCTCTCACCATTCATCCACTTGCACCCCTTGCAAGTCCATCACTCAATACACAATGACACACATCCTCAATACCCTCACAATACATTTTCACTTCTCCAAACCATTGCCTCATTCGCTCAGATTTTCCCACGCTCAAATTCCTCATTTAAACAAGCTCACCAGCAAGACTCTCATTCCAATTCCTTATTCAATAAACTACACCACAAACACACTGCATCAGTGCATCATCTAACTATCTGCTTTTCCCCTAATATTAGTGCTTCCCTATCATCCCTTATACTACGCACATCCCACGTCATTATCAACCACCTACTCTACTCTACGTCCCCACTACCAGTATCAAGTCACTACTTAATTCTCAAGTCACCTATGGTCATCTTTCTAGATCCTAATGATTATACTAGCCCTCCCAGGCTAGTTCGTACAGCCAAAACCCCATAAATCCTACAGCTCCTCTGCCCCAAAGTGAAAGGATGGTAGATTTACCATCCCTCTACATCACTATATCTATTTGTCCACTATGCTCGAGACTCGTTGCGCCGTAATACATTTCCACCGCTCGATTTCGAAAAACCGAGCAATGCATACTGGTGGTTGGTCTACTGTAGGTTGGGTCCATCCGGCATTTTCGATTCTGGGGAGGAGGCATACTCGGTCCGAGGTTCCATGGTCCATCCCGGCGTGGAACCTTTCGGTCTCCGGCCCAATGACCCAACCTCGCCCGGTCGGAACACCGCCCCCGCCATGGGGCGAAGGTCCGACCTGGCCTTTCTCCCCCGGAATCGTGCCGCTCGCCGCTACGACGCGGCATCGACCATACATGGCGGAGCCCAGCCCGAATCGTGCACGGCGCTCCTTGCAAGAGCGCCGCCGCAACGATCCCCACCAGCCCCCGCAGCACACAAAGAACACCACGCCCCGAGAGCTCGCGTCGGCTATCCGTCGGCCTAACCGCTGCCCCGGTCCGCGTCGATGCTCCAGTCGCATTCTCACATCCACCCACGACCCGTTCTACACTCACACAACGCGGCGCTGCAGTGCCTCTCGTACATTCCACGCATTTCGTCACCGCACTCTCTCATGCACACCACCCAGGCACACTCACACACTCCATTACACACCTCTCACGCGCCTTCTTGCGCACTCTCCTCTGGTACGTACTCCGTACCACTCATGGGGGTGCACTCTTGCACACACCCATCCAGTGCACACCTGCCCACAGGTGTGCAATCTCTGGTCGCACACCCAATCACGCGCTCTACTGTGCATCCCCGCACACTCTCCACAACCATGGCACACTCTGTGTCGCACTCCATTCCACACTCTTCCAACGCACACTCCGTACCGCATTCATCACACATACACTCCGATGTGCATTCACTCCCACTTTCACACTCTGTCGTGCATCCTTCCGCACGCTCTGAAATACACTCGCGCTTTGGCGCGCATTTTTTGCTCACACGCGTGCCATTCTCTTTCACACACCTCTCCACGGACTTTCCACAAGCGCCCGGGTTACGCTGGGATCCCAGGCGCGCGAAAAGCCTTTTCGCGCCATATACAGCCCGGCTTACCTTTGGGATCCTCCTCTCCACACGCAGCTGCAAATCTTTATTGGGGTTAATAAGTACGGCATCATGATGTAAATACAGACTTTGTACACATTCCATCCTTTCCTCCCGCTGTTGTTCTTCTAAGTCCGCCGTCCCTTCAAACCCAATTTCAACTATTTTTCAATTTTATTTTCTTTATTCTCGACGACCGCTGGCGTAAATAAAATTTTCTCTTCTACTTCGGCGGTCGCCAGCTTCCCCATACCCCGGGTCGCGATTTCTACCCCGGTCCATGTGACTTCGCTTTGCTCCAACTCGCTTTCCCCGCGCTTCTCAAGTCGCGCTACCCCGTCGCATACCCATGTGCCCCTCCTGCCTGACCTGCAGTCTCTGTCTCTCCCCATCTGTTTTACATCATACCTGGCTTTCTCCCTCGCTAACCCCTCGTTGATTTCCCTCGTTTGGCCATTCACGTCCTCCAATTGGCTCCCTAATTTGCTCTCTAACCCCCCAATTTGACTTCCCATATCATTTCTCAATTCGCCAATTTGGTTGCCCATATCATTTCCCAATCCCCCAATTTGGTTGCCCAATTTATTCATTTCCCTGGTGGATTTGTCAGCCATCTTTTCCATATGCCCCATCATTTGCGCATTAATTATTGGAAGTCCCCTGGCCCCGTGGGCTCGGCACTCGCCGCCACGTGCGAGGCACCGCCATTTTGTGCGCCTGCAACCCCCACTACTGTACCCTCATTCCTTTCCTCCTCCATCTCTCCCAATTGTTCTTCCCTGGGGTCCTGGGTTGACTCTAACTCCTCCTCATCTACCCCCACCGGTGTCTGATCGCCTTGGTCATCCATGGCACGATTTAATTTGGATGTCAATAAAAATTTCGGCCGCTCGTAATTTTGTCCAAACTTTTGTCCAAAATATAAAAAAATTTGGTTCGGGTCGGGTTCGGGTTCGGGTCCAAATCCCATTTTGGACAATAAATTGTCCAAAATATAAAAAAATTGGTTCGGGTCTAAATCCCACTCCCCGACACCAATTTGTTACGGCCAATAGCACAATTGGTGTCCAAAATTTGGTCTAAAAAATTGTCTCAGGTTCCAAATCCCACTCCTGACACCAATTTGTTACGGATCTCGTACGTCGGCTCTCCCCTTATCAAGGGGCGGTTAATCCCCTTGTCCTTTTATCTGGCCGACCCGAGTCCTGGAAGTTATAACGTTCCTTCCGTTCGGTGGTAAATAGGGTTGTTGGTCGAGTCTTAGTCCAATTACCTAAGTACTACCACCGGCCGTAAAGCAAGGAGATAACTCCCGCTCGAACCACGGATATTGGCGGAAACGCCGAGCGGATAGCGATCCGCGATCCGAGCCATTAGCAATGTGACTAAACCCTATTATAAGCGGTTCCGATCGTGCCATGTTTACCCAATGAGAGAAAAGACGGATGCGATCGGATAAGAGGAAACCAGAAAGAACAGGGCAATTTATTAACCATTTACAAGAATGAGAAGAGGAAACAAAAGAATGTACAGGATAGGAAGAGGAAGAAGCATTTGCACACTCGTGCCAAACGCCCCCTCTCTCCAAGGTCCTTTCGCACAGCGCGTTTCCAACCAGTCCTTTACAACGCCAATCTTACAACGCCGTCTTGGACAGTTCTCTCATCAAGCGCGCTGTATATCTCTTCACAAAGGTGCGCTCTCCCGATAAGTCCTCCTTTTATAAGGTCCGCCGTTAATCAGCGCCACTGCATCAGTTTTGGACAGTTCTCTCATCAGCGCTCTCTCCCATCAGTTTGGGAACTTGCAATCATGACAGTCCTATGCGCAGTCCTCCCAACGGGCTTTGCGTTCGCGCTTATATAACTGGACCAGCGATCACTCCGCGAGCCCCAAAGCCACGCCTGTCGGCAATGTTACTTCAGCCCTGGTTGGCTGGTGAGGGCTTACTGGCTCAGCCTTTGACGGCTGAGTGACGTGGCCACACCTTCTTCCTGGTGCTCTGCCCCCCTTTTTCCGGCTTTACCTCATGGCTTATGGCGGCGTTGAGTGAGCTCACGGGCAGCGAAGGCTGCCGCTGCTGGCAGAGGTGCGTACCAATTTGGGAGAGCCATAGGGCAGACTGGGGGGCGCGTAATGGTGTCGCTTGGAGAGGGAGGTTGGCAAAATGGACAGAATGGGGCCTACTTCTTATTTGATTGACACAACGCAGATTCAACTATTGGAAACACGGCCTTATCTAAACACATATTAATGAAATAACTGAAGTTCTATGGTGACCTACGTGTTGCTTGTGGCCTAACTATGGGGTGTAACCTTAAACTTTAATAATGTCATATTTACAAGAGTGTGGGTTCTCAAAACTGCAACAATATATATATATATATATATATATATATATATATATATATATATATATATATATATATATATATATATTGTTACGGACACGACTTATTAAGATGTTATGCTGGGCCGAGCGGAATGGCCGCCGTGTTCGCACAAGTTACCCGATTATACTCGAACGTTGGCCGAATCGCGCTACGCTAGATCAATGAAGGAAAGGACACAACGGCTGGGTTAAATGACACGATACCAGGGGTACAGTTCTCAAGACCTCCGGAGGAGGATATAATATGGGATATGCAGAACGTTTTAGATTACATGGCACAAGAGGTACAGCACAGAAAGGTGGGCACTTATACACGGTCTTATCTTAATTCCCGACAGACCACAGACAAACGGGACAAGACTGACTCACACAGGGATTGATGGCAAGGAAGGGCAGGTAGTCGATGGCTCAAGGTGCACCTTGGCTCAGGGGCAGAATCGACCCGGTCCGGTCCAAAGATGCGGGTAGGTATCGTCGCGCTGGAGGTGGCGTCCGTTTCTCTTCAAGCTCAGGCGCATCTGACGTCACCTCCGTCTTCCTGCGTATATCCAGCGGGGAGTGACACGCCCTCGGCTCGTTAGCTCCGCCCCAGATGGAATCGGTCCGCCGCTTCTTATTGGGTGCGGGGGGTTACCGGGCTCCGCCCTTGACGAGGAGCTGACAGTCAGCCCCTGAGTGGTAACCCCGTCGGAGCACATGGTCAATGGCGGCTAACCAAGCCGGAGTGAGGACGCGCACTCCCCGCGCCGCTGTTGTTGTTGTTGGTGTTGCTGTTTCATGGGGAAGAGATGCGGGGAGGTGTGGGAGGTCCTAAACTCACTACTGGTGCCATACAATCACATTCTGGTGCAACGAAGAGTCAGAATTAATGGAAACGAGTCCTTAACTGACATAGACTAAGAATAACTAGCAAGATGTCCTATAGTTGTCTACGTGAGATGCGGTGAACCTGGGCACGACATTTAATGGGGGAAAAAGGGGAAGGTCGGGGCTACAGAGTGTTGTTTACAGACAATGGGACTAGGGAGTGGGGGATTGGGGATAGTTGGGGAGTATTGGGGAAATAGGGGAATATTTACAAGCGGATATGGATGGAGGCCAAATCCCATATCCGCAACATTGCACCCTTCTCTACCTCGGGGCGTCCCGACCCGATAAATCTTTACCTACATTAGTGTGGCACTCAGATGTAGTTCCCTCTACTATTAACTCAACCCTGAGTGCGACAGTTTTACAGATGTTCACAAATGAGTAAATATGTCCCCCTGCGACGTTGCACCCTTCTCCTCACAGAAACACACCCACAGGATAACCGAATCGCGGAAAGAATCCTCAAACTAAACAGACAGCCGGTAGGGAGCATTATTTACAAAAGACTACGCTGATATTTACACAACGATCCAGGACCTGTTTTTGGAGGAACACATGCAGATGTTATGCATAGAGAGCGCACGCATGCCAGCATCGATACACCAACCCACGAGTGCCCTGTGGCCTTACGGCCTTTAATAATGTGCAGAGCACCCCGTTCAAGCACCAAAAGCACCACCCCCTACATACAGTCAGCACCATCCGGTGCACCAATAAAGTGTTCAACGTCACCGGTGGTGTCGCAGCCGGCCGATGTTCTGCCGCTGGTCTTGCCTTCCTGTGGTGTACTTGGCCTTCTGGCTTCTTTCAAAAATAAAGAAAGGCGCCAACCGCATCCATTTCTGTATTGTGGCCGTCAGGGGGCCAACTATTAGTGGTTCACCTGTATGGCATAGGTGCCACGTTGACCCATAGGTCCATCAACGGGTGGTGCTTGCCCGCAAAAGAACTGCGGTCCATGGTGGGCGGCCACAAACATTGCGGTCCATATGGTGTATCGATCCAGGCAGCAAGCAGCGAAAGTGCAGGCCCACAACTGCGGAGCCAGCACCTCTCTCTCCTCTCTCTCTGCCCCAAAGCCAGATCCTCGGAGGTGGGAGACAAAAGAAAACAAGTGAGTAAGGTGGTAAGGGCGCAAAAGTGCACGCAATACAAGATGATGCACACTGGGGGCACATGGGAACCAGGTGAGACAGGTACGTTCCTACCGTACGCCCCCCCCCCCCCCCACCAGGTAACCTACATTGCCCCTCCCTTACCCCTTACTGTATCCACAAAACACAACACTACCCATAAACATCTACTTTACAAATCAACAAACGTCCCTACTGTCTTCCCCGTTCCTCCCATAAACCAAATTCGTCTTCTCTCCCTCCTAACCAATCAAATTTGCCATTTCCAACTCTCATCAAAATTTGCCATCTCCAACTTAACATCAAAATTTGCCATCACCAATTCATCATCAGTCCCTCCTAAGGAGGGAGAGATGGAATCACCCCAATGTCTCATCCACGTCGTGATGCGTCTCACCAATCCACACAGCAATTCTCATTTCCTGCACACAGAACAAAGAAAACACAGGTGTGGAGTCATCATCACCACCTCAGGTAAGTGGCTGCGTATGGTGCGACAGGTTCATCAATCCTAACTATTTCCTAAATGACTTTAACAACTTTACATTACCCGGGGTCTTTCCCTGCCAATCCATTGGCCAACTTACACTATGGGTTCTAAAAACCAATTCCCATTGACCAAACTGTGGTGCTTTTCAGTTTGGGGTCTCACTCCCCCGATTCATCTCCCGGTGCCCTCGCACAATTTCTGGGCTGTGACGTGTAGCTCTCCCAGCAGGTCTACCCACCTGCACACCTCCACCACTGCAGTGGTGTTGCCACCCGAGCTTACCTAGCTCCTCACCCTAACCTAACTAACTGGGGAAGGCCCTCTCCTGGCTCTGTCACCCCCTGGTGCCCTCTGGCACTGGGCTACCCGGGTCCGTCCTCCGGATCCTCGGGCCCCATCCACAACTACCGGCTCCCAGAGCCCACCTGCGGCCTCACCTGGCCGACATCCTCACAGTGGTGGAGTGCCCAAACCAACTACACACACTAACAGGCTACACGCCCAGCCATTTCCACAACACTAATGCACCCATCCACAATACCATTCTGCAACCGCACCACAAATGCCAATATCCAACCACAATTTACCTATACCCTCTACCTAACACTTACACTACCCGCCCCGGGTACTCGTGAAAGGGGTCCACTCTTCCCCCATCCACACCTTCGCACCATGCACACCACTCCGTACCACTTACTCCATGTATTCCACACACCTGTACTTGCACACCTGTGCTCTCACTCTTGGTGCCACCTGCACCCTTCTCTCCCCAAGCGCATTCGCGCTGATCCACAACACTCACTACTCATCCACTGCTCCACACACCTGTCCAGTTCTCACACAGCATCATCTCATCTAACTACTCCCCTCTGAAACTTGCGCTTCCCAGTCGTCCCTTTAAACTATTGCGCTCCCTCGTCATTATCATCCGCACTAATCTACCTGCGTCCCCACTACAGGTATCAGTCACTATCTAAACTTAACGTTACCTAATGTCATCTTCGCTAGATCCCTATCAATATCCTAACCCACCCGGGCTAGTTTTCACTGCCATACACCCCATAATCCAGTGCGCATTTGCCCCCATATGGGAAGGGTGGCAGGGATGCCACCCTTACCCACCGGGCCCATCGCTCACTACCAATTTTGCACATCAAATTTCAATAAATAAAAAATTTGCCATTTACTGCCAACGCTACCCACTATTATCAAATCTTGCTTTTTTTTTCTAATTTTGGGTCCAAAACACTAACCTCATCACACAGTCTACTCACTAATGCCTTTCGGTGCGCCAATTCCTGTCCAAAGCCCGGCTTCGTAAAGCCAAGCCATGAATGCGGGTTGTTTGGTGCCAGCGGCTGGATACGTCCCGCATTCGGTGCAGGGAAGGAGGTTTACCCGGGCCGAGGTCCCACGCACCCTCTCGGCACGGAGCCATCCCATGGCCCGATCTCGACCTGCCGGAATGCCTCAACAAAAAGTGGTCGCCATGACGACCCTTCCTATCCAGCTGCCCGCTCCGCCTAGTGGAGCACGGACGCGGCCGTTCAAAGCGAGGCCCGGCACGCACCGAGGGCCCGATTCGGCTATAAGTCGTTCTAAACTCTACCCCGGTTACCGTCGATGCTTCACCTGCATGGTTACAAGCATACGCTACCCCTTTCTTGCTCATACCTCCAGCTGTTCCCATGCTCCTCGTCGTACCTTTTCTTACACACCTCGGTACACTCATTCCGCTCACCGACTTGGTCACACACCTGACCACCGAACACCTTGGCACACATTCGTCGCTCGCACACCTCACCAACACACCTCTTCGCGCCCCCTCCTCGGTCACCTCCTCTGTGACAATCACAGGTGTGCCCTCACTCGCACACCCAACCACGTGCCTCACTACCAATTCCAGCGTGCATTCCCACTCACGCTCTACCATTCCAGGTGTGCTTCCTTTCTCACCTGTCACAACCAACTCACGCTCCTTGTCACTCTCACTACTCTCACCACCACTCTTGACAATGCACTCACCCTTACTCCCGACAGCGCACTCTTTCCTCATGCACCTGTCCGTTACACACCTTTCTCGCGCACACTCTTGCGCACACTCTCCCGTCACACCCTCTGTAACACTTACCACACCGCGCTTCCATGTGCTCCCTCGCACACGCGCTACGACCGACTCACTCTCGCCAGCACCCTCACTCCTTGGCACGCACTTTTTCCTCACACACCCCAGAGTCGGACTTTCTCGCACACCTCCTTTTTCGCACACCAGACCTGTCGCACACTTCACCAACGGCCTCTCACGAACACCCGGGTCCATCTCGACCCCCAAGCTCATTAAATCACCTGGCGCATCATACGCACGACCATATTGGTCACCACTTACACCGGGTCCTCTTCCTCTTCACTTCTCCTCCATCACCTGCGAATCCCTCATCCGGTTAATGAGCACATCATCACGATCCAAACACAGACTTTGGACCAATTCTTTTATCTCCTCTTTTATCTCTTTCTTATCCCCTCTCCGTCGCTTATTAATTTCGCTCACCCCTTCTTCCACTTCTTCTAATTTCTGCTTTACCTCTTTTATTTCCCGGTACGTCTCCTCAAGTTCGTCCTCTAAGGCTACCTTGACCGTTTCCATGTGCGTCCTCACCTGCCGGTTCTTTGTCTCCATTACCTCTGTCACCTCGTCCAACCTCGTTGTCAGTCCCTCACGTACCATCTGACACTCTTTTTTAATTACCCCTACGTCCTTTTTCATCTCCTTCTGTGTCGATTTTAAACCCTCTATTACCGCTGTGTTCTTCTTTACCTGGCCCCCCAACTCCTTTTGTCCCACTGTCAGTTGTTCTACTCCCAGCGTCAACTCCTCTATACCCCCTTGCAATTTTACAGTCCCCTTTCTCACCTCCTTCTCCATGCGCTCCTTACAGTGCCTCACCTCCTCGCGCACTCCTCCGACCTCCTCACTCACACCTCCTCTGATCTCTTCTCTCATCACTTGCATCTCCTGCCCAGATGCCACCCTCATCTGCTCCATTTCCTCCCTGTGAGCATCCAGTTTGGTTTCTACCCCCATTCTGACCCCCTCTATCTGCTGCCCCATTTGTTTAACTTCCCTTTCCGCTTGGTTCCTCATGTCCCTCAATTTGCCTTCCATACTGTTTTCTAACCCCTCTAACCCCTTTTGCATCCCTTCCATTTGATTCTCTTGAGCGGCCATTCTGTTTTCTACCCCCATAAACCCCTCCTGTATTTCCCCTAATCTATTGTCTAATCCCTCTATTCTACTCCCTAACCCTCCGATCTGGGCCCCCATGTCATTCCTTAAACCCCCGATCTGGTTTCCCATGTCATCCCTCAATTTCTCGCTATTGGACCCCATTTCGCCCCCCATGACCCCCATTTGGTTTCCCATTACCCCCATTTGGCCCTCCAATCGCTCACCCTGAGCATCCATCCGGTTCCCCATTACCCCTAATTGCTCACTCTGCAGTTTGAGGGACGCCTGCAACTGCGCCATAAATTGCTCCATGAGGGCCTGCATTTGGGCCATCCCTCCCACTTGTGCAGCGGGTGCGGCCGCCGTAGCTATGTGCGAGGCGCCATTTTGCGACCCTGCTACCCTCACTGCTTCGCTCTCCTCATGTCCCTCAATTTGGTCCTGGATCGACCCTGCCTCACTCTCCTCTACCGGAACCCAGCCGTCTTGATCTGCCATAGCGCGACTTTCAAAATTCGGGTTTTTATTTTTTTTGTAAAACACAATCAAATTTCGCCGTTATAATTTCGAGCGCGTGAAACGCGCTCCGGGACCGATCCCACTTCCCGACACCAATTGTTACGGACACGACTTATTAAGATGTTATGCTGGGCCGAGCGGAATGGCCGCCGTGTTCGCACAAGTTACCCGATTATACTCGAACGTTGGCCGAATCGCGCTACGCTAGATCAATGAAGGAAAGGACACAACGGCTGGGTTAAATGACACGACACCAGGGGTACAGTTCTCAAGACCTCCGGAGGAGGATATAATATGGGATATGCAGAACGTTTTAGATTACACGGCACAAGAGGTACAGCACAGAAAGGTGGGCACTTATACACGGTCTTATCTTAATTCCCGACAGACCACAGACAAACGGGACAAGACTGACTCACACAGGGATTGATGGCAAGGAAGGGCAGGTAGTCGATGGCTCAAGGTGCACCTTGCCTCAGGGGCAGAATCGACCCGGTCCGGTCCAAATATGCGGGTAGGTATCGTCGCGCTGGAGGTGGCGTCCGTTTCTCTTCAAGCTCAGGCGCATCTGACGTCACCTCCGTCTTCCTGCGTATATCCAGCGGGGAGTGACACGCCCTTGGCTCGTTAGCTCCGCCCCAGATGGAATCGGTCCGCCGCTTCTTATTGGGTGCGGGGGGTTACCGGGCTCCGCCCTTGACGAGGAGCTGACAGTCAGCCCCTGAGTGGTAACCCCGTCGGAGCACATGGTCAATGGCGGCTAACCAAGCCGGAGTGAGGACGCGCACTCCCCGCGCCGCTGTTGTTGTTGTTGGTGTTGCTGTTTCATGGGGAAGAGATGCGGGGAGGTATGGGAGGTCCTAAACTCACTACTGGTGCCATACAATCACATTCTGGTGCAACGAAGAGTCAGAATTAATGGAAACGAGTCCTTAACTGACATAGACTAAGAATAACTAGCAAGATGTCCTATAGTTGTCTACGTGAGATGCGGTGAACCTGGGCACGACATTTAATGGGGGAAAAAGGGGAAGGTCGGGGCTACAGAGTGTTGTTTACAGACAATGGGACTAGGGAGTGGGGGATTGGGGATAGTTGGGGAGTATTGGGGAAATAGGGGAATATTTACAAGCGGATATGGATGGAGGCCAAATCCCATATCCGCAACAATATATATATATATATATATATATATATATATATATATATATATATATATATATATATATGTATATATATATATATATATATATGTATATATATATATATATGTATATATGTATATATATGTATATATATATATATATATATACACAAAGAATTAAGTTAAGCACCCCCCCCCCCCCCCCCGTTTTTTTACAACCTCGCACATTACAAGTTTGTTGTCGTCAAAACAGTGTAATATACCCATGATATTGCTATATTTTCTGGAGAAGTGATATTATGGTCACATAAAAACATAACAATCATGCCGTTTTCAATATTTTATTCTGAATAATTTAAGGTGAAATTTTTTGGGAATTTTAGGCATATTTTCACCTCAATTTAAGTATGGAGCTATAGGTCCATCACGGACAGTGTGGATGACGTTTATGTTTTCTAACGTACAGTCATTGTTCTGAGAAGACCTCTAGCGATCTTTGCGTCAATAACGTGTGTAGGACCCACGTGATCGGATCACTGACTCAACCCTACGTCTCATAGACCCTGTAAGCCGTCGTATGCGTTGCTGTGGCAGGTTGTTCCATTCCCGATGTAATGCACGTTCGGGACATGTTGGGACGACAAATTGCGAAGATGGTCCCTCCAATAGCCAATCTGGATGAATTGGAACGTGCATTACATCGGGAATGGAACAACCTGCCACAGCAACGCATACGACGGCTTACAGGGTCTATGAGACGTAGGGTTGAGTCAGTGATCCGATCACGTGGGTCCTACACACGTTATTGACGCAAAGATCGCTAGAGGTCTTCTCAGAACAATGACTGTACGTTAGAAAACATAAACGTCATCCACACTGTCCGTGATGGACCTATAGCTCCATACTTAAATTGAGGTGAAAATATGCCTAAAATTCCCAAAAAATTTCACCTTAAATTATTCAGAATAAAATATTGAAAACGGCATGATTGTTATGTTTTTATGTGACCATAATATCACTTCTCCAGAAAATATAGCAATAACATGGGTATATTACACTGTTTTGACGACAACAAACTTGTAATGTGCGAGGTTGTAAAAAAACGGGGGGGGTGCTTAACTTAATTCTTTGTGTATATATACTAGCTTGGCTCGGCTCGCTACGCTCGCCTCACCAAGCGTCGTTACAAAGGAACGGGCTTATTTTCGCTGAGGCTAATGACTGTACCTGAGTTGCTGTGTTGTCATGATTTTCACCAATCATAATACAAACAATTACTTTGCACAAATGTATTTGTTGTTTTTGTGATATTACATTTTTATAGGCAATTTAGGTTGAAGATTTAGGTTGAATGTTTTTTTTCAGGAAAGAACTCCTCCGCATATACACAGGGGAGGGGTAGGTGCAGACTGGAAGTTTGGGACGATTACACCTCACCACCACGTAATTCAAAACACCTCACCACCAAGTAATTCAAAACACCTCACCACCAAGTAATTTAAAACACCTCACAGACATAAAACACGTAATAAAAACACCTCACCACCACGAAATTAAAAACACCTCACCACAACGAAATTGAAAACACCTCACAACCATCAAACACATAATAAAAACACCTCACCACCACGAAATTAAAAACACCTCACAGCCATAAAACACGTAATAAAAACACCCCACAGCCATAAAACACGTAATAAAAACACCCCACAGCCATAAAACACGCAATAAAAACACCTCACCACCACGAAAATAAAAACACCTCACAGCCGTAAAATACGTAATAGAAACACCTCACAGCCATAAAACACTTAATAAAAACACCTCACCACCACAAAATATAAAACACCTCACAGCCATAAAACACGTAATAAAAACAGCTCACCACCACAAAATTAAAAACACCTCACCGCCATAAAACACGTAATAAAAACACCTCACCACCACAAAATTAAAAACACCTCACCGCCATAAAACACGTAATAAAAACACCTCACCACCACAAAATTAAAAACACCTCACAGCCATAAAACACGTAATAAAAACACCTCACAGCCACAAAATTAAAAACACCTCACAGCCATAAAACACGTAATACAAACGTGTTTGTATTACGGCCACACGGCCACACGCCACCTCAAATGGCCACACGGCTGACTCCGCACGCGAAAAAGCTGAATGCCTCAACTCTGTGTTTGCCTCTAAATCTTGTGTCCCAAACCCATCCCTCTCTGTACCCACCGTACCCAGTCGTACCCAGCTGCTCCTGGACTCTGTGTCCTTTCCTCCTGACAAGGTGGAAAAGTTTCTGTCAACCCTCGACTCGGATTCTGCAACTGGACCTGACGGCATCAGCCCACGGGTCCTAAAATCCTGTTCTTCCGCTCTTTCACTCCCTCTCTCTGTTCTCTTCACCCTCTCTTTTGCCCAAGGTCATCTTCCATCTGCTTGGAAATCTGCCAACATCACCGCTTTGCACAAAAAAGGTGCAAAAACAGATCCCAGCAACTACAGACCAATCAGCCTTCTCCCAATTATCAGCAAAGTCATGGAATCCATCATTGCTTCAGATATGAAATCTTTCCTCTTCTCCAATGGCTTGATCTCTGATCATCAATTTGGTTTCAGACCTGGACACTCTACTCTGGACATGCTGCTTCTGCTTTCTCAACAATGGATGGAGGTCCTCAATGCCAAACAGGAAATTAGAGCAGTCTCCCTTGACATATCACGTGCCTTCGATACGGTCTGGCACCCCGCTCTGCTCACCAAACTCTCCTCTTTTGGTATCCATGGAAATCTCCACGCATGGCTGGCGGACTTCCTCTCTAGTCGTAGTCAACGTGTGGCCCTGAATGGGTTTCTCTCATCTCCTCTTCCTGTTCAGGCTGGAGTTCCACAAGGCAGTGTTCTAGGCCCTGTCCTTTTTCTGGTCTTCATCAATGATCTCTCTGACTCTCTTGAAAATCCTTTGTATCTCTTTGCTGATGACTCTACTCTCTGTCGCTCCATTCTTCATCCCTCAGATCGGCAGTCTGCTGCCTCCTCACTCTCTGCAGACCTGGACAAAATCACAGACTGGGCAAACAAGTGGAACATGTCTTTCAATCCTGACAAATCTCACACTCTTACGATGTCTCTCCGAAAAGACCGACTGGACAACCCTCCCATCCACTTTCTGAATAATCCTCTCCAAGAAGTTCTGTCACTCAAGCTTTTGGGTCCCACTATCTGCCATGATCTTTCCTGGGAAAACCACATTTCAAATCTGGCCTCCAAAGCCAGTCGCCGACTGGGCATCCTCCGTCGTGCGAAGTCCTTCCTTGGCACACCTGAGCTCCTCACCACATACAAGGCTTTCATCCGCAGCTCAATGGAATACTGCTCTCCCCTCTGGGCTGGTGCTCCTGCCTCACACCTAGCTCGTCTTCACGCTGTTGAAACCAAAGCATTCAGAATCATTGGAATCTCCCGCGATGAAGCTAACTCCAAGGGCCTCTCACTCACTCACCGCAGGCAGGTTGGTGGTCTTTCCATCTTCTACCGACTCCTCTCTGGCCTTGCCCCCCCAGCTCTCTCTGGGCTCTGTCCCGCAAATATTCCTACAGGTCGCACAAGATCTGCCTGCAACCCTCTTATGGTCAAACTGCCAAAATCAAGACTCGCTGCTCACCTTCACTCCTTCATTCCTCTTTTCTCCCGCCTCTGGAACAAACTCCCTCACTCTCTTCAATCCCACTCCACCCTCCAGGTCTTTAAAACAGCTGTTCACCACCATCTCTTATCTTCCCCCATCCAAAACCTTGATCTTTTCTACCCCCGCTAATTTCACCCCAATTCCACTTTTTTGAAATACCAACTTCTGTCCTGGAAGTCATTGGTGTCCTTGTGTTTTATACTTCTCCCTCCACCCCCCCCCCCCCCTTCCCATGCCTCCTCCCCCCAAGCCCTCTCCCTTCCACACATCTCCCTGCTCTCAAATGTTGTGTTTGTGTGCTTCACCTTCTCTCCCCATCTTGTTTTCCGCTCCCGCTTTTTATATATTTTGTTTGTCTGGTTGATTT
>NC_136262.1:104282081-104384581 GCF_964187855.1 Myxine glutinosa | reverse complement strand
CTTCCTGTGCGACAAGGGACCGCAGGTGAGCGTCCTCCCCGCCTCCGCGTCCGACAGGCAAGCTGCGGGCCGGGGCCCCGCTTTGCTTGCCGCCAACGGCACGCCCATCCGCACGTTCAGGAAGCGTTGTCTCTCGCTGCGGTTCGGGGGGCAGCGCTTTCAGTGGACGTTCGTTACCACTAGTGTCCCCATGGGCCTACTAGTGCAGCGGCATAGCAAAAATTTAAGAAGAATTGTGCATTTTGTGATGGAAGCACCAAATTTGGCACAATGATAGAATGTTATATTTTAGCCCAGCGGCATAGTAAAAAATACGAAACCAATTGTTCAAATTGTTCTAAAAGCACCAAAATTGGCACACATGTAGATTAATACATTCTGAACAATTTTGGATATGGAGGCATTCAAGATTCTCTTTTCATTTTTTTTTTTTTTTTTCTTTTCTTTGTTTTTTTTTTCTCTTTTTTTTTTTCTTTCTCTTTTCATTCATTCAAGATTCATTCAAAATGCACTCTTCCAATGTTTCATGCCATCACAGGGTGTGATACTGTGTCAGCCTTCGTCGGACATGGGAAGAAATCTGCCTGGGCAACATGGAACACGCTGCCAGAACTCACTGATGCCCTGCTGAGTCTGGCAAATGCACCCACAAGCATCCAAGAGGATACAATGCATGTCATCGAGAGGTTTGTATCTGTTAAACTAAATATCTGTTAAATATCTGTTATTTAACAGATATTTAAATTTAACAGATAACAGATATTTTGTATCTAAATATCTGTTAAACACTTATTGATGTTAATTCTGATGTAAAAAAAAGGAATTTTGGCCCATCTAGCACCATACTAACGACACATAATGAAGTCTATGTAATGACGCTAATGGTAAATGGCGGCCATTTTGAACAATGGCCACCATATCTTCCACAGGGCTAATCTTGAATGCCTCCATATCCAAAAATGTTTAGAATATATTAATCTACATGTGTGCCAATTTTGGTGCTTTTAGAACAATTTGAACAATTGGTCTGCTATGCCGCAGGACTATTTAGAACATTTTCAGATATGGAACCACTTTGAAATTCACCCAAGGTCGCCGCCATATTGGATTTCAAAATGGCGGCTTTAAAAATCTGTAACCCTTAGGGGGGGTGGCGGAAACAAATCCTACAGGCACAATTATTGCCCCATTCACCCTATATCTTTTCTAACATCAGTAGACACATTACAGCGGCGATTCTGAGCTCAAGGGAACATCTAGGGGTCTGGGGAGTGAAAAATTTGAAAATTTCGGCCAAAAATACCCCTAAAAGAGGTCATTTGGTGTCAAATTTCTCAGGTCTCAGGCAGCTTGTGTTGATAGCATATGCGACAATTTGTGCTTCTTCTGCCAGCAAGAGCTTGGTTTGGAGTTTCATCAAGCAGCGACATTGGAACTAGATAAACACGTTCGCAAGGCTGCAGAGTTTCTTCAGGATACCACTTTGTTAGCCCAACTGAGTGCTGGGGACATGGTCGCAAGAGAGGCCAAGTACCATAAGAAATGTTTGACATCCCTATACAACCGCGTGAGGGCAGCAAAAAAGCTTGCTGAGCAAAGCCAGAGCACGGTAGATGTCATTTCAGCAATAGTCCTTGCTGAACTGGTAACGTACATAGAGGAAACTGCTAAAGAAGAAGACACTGCTCCTGTATTCAAGATGGCAGACCTCACCAAGCTCTACACAATGAGAATGGAACAGTTCGGAGTTGTGCTGTAAACACGAGTCCATACAACCAGACTCAAGGAGCGTATCCTGGCACACTTCCCTGATCTGCAGGAGCACAGGCAGGGAAGAGATGTCCTGCTGGTGTTTCAGGAAGACATTGGCAGTGCATTAGCCAAGGCATGTCAACATGATATTGACAGTGATGTTGTGCACCTGGCACGAGCTGCAGGGATTATAAGGAAGGATATGTTCCAGTCATCTCAGCCTTTCAATGGGTCCTTCTCAAACAAATGTCAAGAAGAGTCTGTGCCACAACTGCTGCTGACAATGGTCTCCATGATTTTAGAGGGCGCAGGCATCAAAGATCAGGCATGTCAGTCATCGGCATCGGCGTCTGTGACAATAGCTCAACTTCTCAAATACAACAGTGTGAAGCATGAGAGGAGAGGTGCAGGCACAGACATACGACACAGCATTAGTCAAGAGACTCCTTTGCCAATATATCTTGGCTTGATGCTTCAAGCCCATACGAGAAAGAGGGAACTGGTTGACACATTATCTGGACTAGGGATCAGCATTGCCTATGATAGAGTGCTACGGATCTCTGCAGAGCTGGGGAACGGGGTCTGTCAGCACTTTCGGGCGGAGAAGGTGGTCTGTCCCCCAAAGCTCCGCGGTGGAGTGTTCACCACATCAGCTGTGGATAATATAGACCACAATCCCAGTTCCACGACAGCACACGACTCCTTCCACGGAACTTGTATTTCATTGATACAACATCCAGACTATGACAATCAAGGCACAGACCGAGGTATTGTCATCATCGGGGGTGTCTCAAATGTCAAGACTGTGGAGGACCTTCCACGGTATTACACAGATGTACAACCAGTTAGTTCACTTGCCAAAAGCCACCCTGTACCAGCTGGAACCCAGGCGTCGCTGCAGAGGAATCCTGCACAAGCTGAACTGGATAAAGAGAAGAGGTGGCTCCAGACTGTGAAGGATGCATGTGACAGTGGTGACACACAGAATCCAGGAAACATTTCTTGGGCTGCACATCACGCAGAGAACCAATCGGCCAAGGATACTAGTATCACAGTCACACCCACTGCCTTGCTTCCCCTCTTCCATGACCAAGCCCACTCAGTGCCAATGATCCGCCATGCCATGGATGTCGTGAAAGCAGCGATCAATGAGCTAAACCCTGGACAGATACCCGTCGTCACACTGGACCAACCACTTTATGCGATCGCCAAGCAGGTGCAATGGAACTGGCCAGACACACATGGTGAAGATCTCTTTGTGGTCATGCTGGGTGGTCTACACACAGAGATGGCAGCTTTGAAGACAGCAGGAGACTGGCTGCAAGACAGCGGTTGGACACAGGCATTGGTTCAGGCAGAGATAGCAACAGCTGGCACAGCAGACTCCTTCTTGCGTGCAGCTCACGTCAGCCGTACAAGACGCGCCCACCAAGTAACTGTTGCTGCCCTACACATACTGCAGCATCGTGCATATGACATATACAACGAAAGAGCAACTGCAAGAGATGAGGAACCATTGGAGTTCGAGGCATGGTGTGACCAGAGAGCAGCGGCATGTCCACAGTTTCAGTACTGGGCCACTGTACTTAACCTGGAGCTCTGTATACTCCTTTACATACGTTCACTGAGAGAGTCCAACTTCACGCTGTACATGGACACCCTACCAGAGCTAGCTGCATGGTTCGCTGCATTGGATCTATTCCACTATGCTCGTTGGTTACCAGTCCACATCAGGGACATGGTTGGCATTGCAGAGAAACACCCAGATGTTGCTGCCAAGTTCCATGCGGGGCACTTCACATCCAAGAAGACTAGGCATGCTTTCTCCGCCATCTCCCTAGACCAGGCTCATGAACAAAACAATGCCACGGTCAAAGGCGATGGCGGGGCAGTGGGCCTAACTGAAAATCCAAGTGCCCTTCGACGGTGGATGGTGGCTGGCCCCGAAGTTGCTCGGGTCATCACAGAATTTGAGACCTCACAGCAACTGCGCCAAAGGGGAGAGCACACCCACCACCATGAGCAAACCGACAGTGTGCAGAAGAAGTTCGTCCAAGATGTCCGTGCACTGACAACAGTCATCGAAGAGATGGGCAGCCCCTTTGAAGAAGAAAGCACAGATTTGCTGGTCCTGGGCACACTGGAGATCTTGGGCCCAGCTGTTGTAGATACTGTGCGTACAGCTGTACAGATTGGGAGAGATCAGTTCCATTCATTTGAGAAGGAACGTCTGGTAGACAGATCCAAGCCACTCAATGATGTCATCAAACGCAACAAACTCCCGTTGTTTTCATCCATCAAGGTCAAAGCTGCCCAGAAGAGCAAACAACAAGTAGCCTCTGCAAAGAGTGATCCAACAATCACAGCTCTTCTCCAGACTATACATCGCATGCCAAACCAGAGATGGGGGTCTCGAGCAGTTCTTCAAACATGAGAACAGCGCACATCCGCCAGCACTCTCGCAAAATGGACAGCTCCGCTTTGGTTCCAAAGCTGACTTGTTGCAGCCCTTAGAACAGCTTGTCGAAACAAAGTCGGACCCACCACAAGTATCTTCTGTGATCCTCGATGGAGCTGTAATAGTTCAAATGCTGAGCCCAGGCCAGACCAAAACATTTCTTGACTATGCCACAAAAGTATTCGTTCCATACATTATGTCACAGCTTCAACATCGATCTCGTCTCGATCTAGTGTGGGACCGCTATGCAAAGTCAGGCAGCCTGAAGGCAACTGCAAGGACCAACAGAGGCAAGGGAATACGCAGACGTGTCACTGGCTCTGCCCTCCTACCAGGCAACTGGCACAGGTTCCTCCGTGTCGACGAGAACAAGGAGGAACTCTTCAGCTTTCTGTCTAAGCAGGTCACGGAGTCCATCGATGTGCCAGACAAACAGCTGATTGCTACTGACGGTGAACAGGTAATGTGCATGATGTATGTTAGTGTGTGTTAGTGAAAGTGTGTGTATGTGTCTGGGTGGTGAGAGTGGGTGCGTGCCTGCTTGTGTGTTTGAGAGTGTGTGTACAATCTTCTGTGGTTTCAGTACATATTATACAATGTATTATTGATTTATGCTGTTGTAGAGTAAATTCTTACCCACATATGTGTATTCTTTTCATATAATTTAATTTTGATTATATAATCCCGATTTGTATTATCTATTCGGAATAATATTTTGTATTGTGTATATAATCTTTAGCTGTCCACGGTACACTCCCTCAAATTGTTAAGAAAGGCCTATTGGCCATAGTGTTCTTGAATTGCTTTTTTCTTTCCTGGCATCTTGGGGGAGTGTACATGAACAGGCTACTGTTATATGTGCAATGTCATATTGTATGATTTCATGTGTTTGATGCCAAGTAAATAACAATAATAATAATAATAATAATAATAATAATTGCCCTGTATTTATGTACTTGAAATAATGTACTGAAATAAATTAATAAATGTTATGCAGATTCATGTCAGGTTTTATTCGTGACCACCTACACCAAAGGAATTCACATTTAATTTACATCACGGTATTGTTCATGCTTACACCAACAGGTCATTGCTGTACCACCATGTGCAGACACAGCCGCTTTGGCCCCGTGCAATCACGAGGAAGCAGACACGCGCATGATGCTCCACGCAGCAGCTGCTATGAAATCTGGACACCGCAGAGTACTCATCCGCACCGTGGACACAGATGTGGTGGTTCTCGCTGTGTGGATGGCCCAGGAGCTTAATGAGGTAGTGGACGAACTCTGGTTAGCGCTTGGAACCGGAAAGAACTTCCGCTACATAGCAGCACACGAGCTGTCTGCTACCCTGGGACCAGACAAAGCCAAGGCACTGCCAATCTTCCATGCAATCACAGGGTGTGATACCGTCTCGAGCTTTGCAGGTCGTGGCAAGAAAACAGCATGGGCAGTATGGGAAACTTTTCCAGAAGTGACCAATGCATTCCTGGACCTGGCATCTGCACCAAGTGAGATCTCTGAGGATACACTGGCAACCCTGGAGAGATACGTAGTGCTTCTGTACGACCGCACATGCACATGTTCTGAGGTGAATCTGGCAAGAAAGAAACTCTTTGCAAAGAAATCTCGATCCATTGAAGCAATACCTCCAACACAGGCCGCCCTAGTACAACACGTGAAGAGAGCAACTTACCAGGGTGGACATTGTTGGGGACAGTCTCTTGTCCCACACTGCTATCTCCCATCACCATGCGACTAGGGGTGGGTGGACAATGACGGACAGTTCGATCCTCTGTGGACAACACTACCAGAAGCTGCCAAATCCTGCTATGAACTCATCTGTTGTGGGTGCGAAAACGGTTGCAGTGGGAGATGCAAGTGCAAGAAAGCGGCTCTGAAATGCACAGCACTGTGTGCCTGTGATGGTGACTGCTCACATTGAGTTGGAACTGTGACACTTGGCATGACTTGATGCAATACGCTCGCTAGTTCTCTTGCTGAACGTGTGTATACAATGTACGTAATATGGGATTATCAGTTGCTTATGTGCATTAAAACATATTTCAATACAACCATTCAATTCATTGACCTCAGAAATGTACATCTAGACACCAGAATCAAGTATCTAGCTGGCATAGAACCAGAGATATCGGTCAGCAGATTTTCGGAAGCCGCCATCTTGGAATCCAATATGGCGTCAGTAAATCAACTTCTAAGTAGAACCATTCAATTCCTTGACCTCAAGTTTGCACATCCAGACACTAAAATCAAGGCTGTAGCTGGTATAGAACCAGAAATATTTGTAATTAAAGATTTTTAAGCCGCCATTTTGAAATCCAATATGGCGGCCACATTGGGGTGAATTCCAAAGTGGTTCCATATCTGAAAATGTTCTCCATATAATATTCTATCATTCTGCCAAATTTGGTGCTTCCATCACAAAATGCACAATTGGTTTGCTATGCCGCTGCACTATACTTGGAGAGGACTTCCTCTGTGCGCATGGGCTGCTGGTGGACGTGAGGCACAGACGCCTTGTTCAAGCCGAAACCTTCAGCTCGCTCGCTTGCGCGCTGAGGAGTTCGTTGAGCAGCTCCCTGGGCGGCTCACCGAGCGGCTCGTCAAGCGGCTTGCTGAGCGGTTCGGTCCCGGCAAGGTTGGTCTGCACGCTTCCGGCAGCGGACGAGTTCACCCGCCTCCTCGCCAGTTTCCCGGCCCTCACGTGGCCCACCTTCTCGGCGGTGGCCGTCAAGCACGGGGTGGAGCATCACATCCCCACCGTCGGGCCACCGGTCTACGCCCGGGCGCGCCGCCTCGACCCGGCGAAGCTCGCCGTGGCGCAGGAGGAGTTCGCCACGCTGGAGCGGCTGGGCTTCGTCCGGCGCTCCAACAGCGCATGGGCATCGCCGCTGCACATTGTGCCCAAGCCCGGCGGAGGGTAGCGACCGTGCGGAGACTACCGCTGCCTCAACGATGCTACAACCCCCGACCGCTACCCGGTCCCTCACATCCAGGACTTTTCCGCCCGGTTGGCGAAAATGTCCGTCTTCTCCAAGGTGGACCTCATCCGCGGATACCACCAGGTCCCCGTCAGGCCGGAGGACATACCGAAGACGGCCGTCATCACACCATTCGGCCTCTTCGAGTTTCTGCGGATGCCCTTTGGGTTGAAGAATGCGGCCCAGGCGTTCCAGCGGCTGATGGACAGCATCCTGCGCGACTTGGACTTTGTGTATGTCTACCTGGATGACATCCTCGTCGCAAGCGCGTCCCATGAGGAGCACCTCCGCCATCTCCGCACGCTCTTCGAACGCCTGGGCCGGCATGGCCTAATCATCAACCCCGCCAAGTGCCGGTTCGGCGTCACCGAAATCGACTTTTTGGGGCACCGCATCACCAGGCACGGGGCCATCCCCTTACTGGCCAAGTTGGAGGCGGTCAGGGGTTTTCCGCGCCCCCGCACGATCAAGGGGCTCCAGGAGTTCCTGGGCATGGTGAACTTTTATCACCGTTTCCTGCCCCGCATCGCCCAGCTCCTGCGCCCCCTGCACGAGGCCCTCCGGGGGAAGCCGGGCAAAGGCGACGTTGCCTGGACCGAGCAGATGGACGCGGCGTTCGTGGGTGCAAAGCTCGCCTTGGCTAACGCCACCATGCTCGCGCACCCGGCGCCCGATGCACCGATCGCCCTCACCACCGACGCGTCCGACTACGCGGTGGGCGCGGTGCACGAGCAATGGGTGGAGGGAGCTTGGCAGCCGCTGGCATTTTTTAGCCGGCAGCTCCGCCCGCATGAACGGCGGTGCAGTACCTTCGACCGCGAGCTGCTCGGGCTCCACCTGGCGGTCCGGCACTTCCGCCATCTGCTCGAGGGCCGCCCGTTCGCAGCCTTCGTCGACAACAAGCCCCTGGTCTTCGCGATGGCCAAGGTCGCCGAGCCGTGGTCGGCCCGGCAGCAGCGTCACCTCTCGGCCGTGTCCGAGTACACGACGGACATCCGGCATGTCGCGGGGAAGGACAACCCAGTGGCGGATTGCCTTTCCCGGTCCATCGCCCACGCGGTCCACCTTGGGATCGACTATGCCCGGATGGCGGCGGACCAGTCCGCCGACCCCGCCATCCAGGCTTTTTGGACCACCGTCACGGGCCTCCGCGTCACCGAGGTACCGTTCGACGGCGCGGGCACGGCCCTCTTGTGCGACGTCTCCCTCGGCCGGCCTCGCCCCATCGTGCCCGCTCGCTGGCAGCGCCGGGATTTTGACGCCATCCACGGCCTGTCCCACCCGGGCACGAAGGCCTCCCAGAAGCTGGTCGCCGACAAGTTCGTCTGGCATGGCCTCCGGAAGGCCGTCCGCGATTGGGCCAGGACGTGCCTCGCGTGCCAGCGCACGAAGGTTCACCGCCACACCCAGGCCCCGCTGGCCCCGTTTCCTGTGCCCGAACGTCGGTTCGACCACGTTCACGTGGACTTGGTGGGACCTCTGCCCCCCTCGCGGGGTTTCACCCAAGTCCTCACCATGGTGGACCGCACCACCCGGTGGCCGGAGGCCGTGCCTTTGGCAGCAACGACGGCGGCGGACGTCGCGCAGGCGTTCATCGCCACTTGGGTTGCCCGGTTCGGCGCCCCCTCGGACATCTCGTCCGACCGCGGCCCCCAGTTCACCTCAGAGCTCTGGGGGGCGGTAGCGCGGGGGCTCGGCGTCCAGCTGCACCGCACCACAGCCTACCACCCCCAGGCCAACGGCCTGTGCGAGCGCTTCCATAGCGCCATGAAGGCCGCGCTCTGGGCCAGCCTCCACGACGGCGGCTGGGTCGACAGGCTCCCCTAGGTCCTGCTGGGCCTCAGGACGGCGCCCAAGGACGACCTGCGCGCATCCGCGGCGGAGTTGGTCTTCGGACAACCGCTGCGGGTGCCGGGCGAGTTCCTCCCCGACTCCACGGCACCATGGTCCGCGGTGCAGCAGCGCTCCGCCCTGCAGGAGACGGCCCGGAGGTTCGCCCCGGTGCCGACGGCGCACCACGGTTGCCCACCAACGCACGTCGCCCGGAGGTTCGCATGGCGGAGTACGTATTCGTCCGCCACAATGCCCACCGGACACCGCTGCGGCCCCCGTACGACGGGCCCTTCCGCGTGTTGGAGACCGGGGCGAAGCATTTCACCCTGGACATCGGCGGTACTTCTGACCGCATCTCCGTGGACCGCCTCAAGCCGGCCCACCTCGACTTGGACCACCCCCCGCCAGCGGCTCTGCCCCCGCGTCGGGGCCGTCCCCCGGCGGGCGGACCCCCGGCACCACCCAACCCCGCCGTCACGCCACCCCCCTGCCCTGCACCCATCCCGGATGCCGCCGGAGGCATCCCAGATGGCATCCCGGCATCCCCGGCGCCGTCAGCCGCCAGAGGGCGCTTCGGCCGGGTCATCCGGTTGCCCCGCAAACTGACCCTTCAGGTGCGCGGGAATTCTGGGGGGGCGCGTGTGGCGGAAACGATGGCTCGCTGGCGCAGTGACGTAATTCCGCGCACCAGTGGGTCTCGGCCACGCCCCAGGTGAGGCGTGGCCTCCGGATATACACGCGGGCTCGCAGCCCGGAGCACGGCAGTGCTGACGAGTGAGCAAGCAATAAAGAGCTCGACCTAACCCAAAGCGTTGTGGCCTACCTTTATTTTACGTGTGTGCCCAGCACCACACTACAATATTCGATTATGTGTATATGATTATGTGTATAATACGATTATGTGTATGTGGTGATTATGTGTATATGGTGAATATGTGTATATTCGATTATATGTATATGATTATGTGTACTAGCGCATGCCCGTACTATATATAAGCTAGGACGTGCCCGTACGTGGGTGCCCGTTCCTTGCCAAAAAAAAAAAAAAAAAAAAATTATACGATTATGTGTATTTCATGTTTCTGAGTTGAGGCAGACGCTTTCAGAAAGAAGAAGAAGCCTTACCCCCAACTTCGACCGCTTCCGGAATTGTTTGATTAGGCCAGATAAAAAAAATGAGTTGGTGATCGTCCTTTTTTCTCAAAAGTTCGGGTAGGGAGGGAGGTTTTTATTTTTATTTTTTATTTTTTTTTCCTACTTTCCATTGAGTTTTGTTGACATGGAAAAATATGAAATAAAGACTCCTTTCTCCTCAAAATGATTTAATTTCTTCATTCATCTCACAGATTTACAGACATTGCCCAAATCTCTATGAAACACAGTGTTTGTGTGATTTTGGATGATGTTGAATGTCCTAGCTGAGCTTGGTAGTGAAAGGGCAAGACACCTGTACATGTATATACACCATGACATCGGAAAAACAGATAAACACCATGCCCTTGGCACCTTGAAACTATCGAGCATGTTGAACAAGATTTCTGCCACGCTTTGGTACTGGCTTTGCAGTACAAATGTTACATTGAGGGTATTGCCCTGCCTTTTCAACCAAATTCTCCTCAGTACCACAGTGGATGCAGAGCATTTCATAGCCAGCAGAGTCGTACGCTAGTTCTATAGGGGAAGCACAGTTCAGATTGGTTCAGACAGTTTTTGTGTTTCCTTGTTTTTATATCGTTCCCTGGTATGGTGTGTACCCCAGTTTAGAATAGGTACACCGTATCCCTGCGCATCGTAAGAGGCGACCAAAGGTTGGCGTCAGGAAGGGCATCCGGCCATAAAAAACATTGCCTCAAACAGGGAACCATGATTGTCATGGGCCCCGCAAGGCTAACCCCTGCTCTAGCGGGGAAAAATGGCCTTAAAACGATCATTCATTCATTCATTCATTCATTCATTCAATCACGGCTATATTTGATCAGAAACTGTATCTTACTCACCACATGAGATATTATTCCTCTAATTTTGTTGGTGGAAATCACCTGATATGTTTTTCAAACTTTGGAGTTATGTTCAATTTTGATATTACTAAGAAGAGATATACATTATAGTCACAAGAGAATGTATTCTGAGGTGTTTTTAATTGATATTTTCATGAATCTATATCTTTTTCATTTGATGTAAATGTGTTTATCCAAAATGGTGAGCAAAAATATGATGGGGATTGTAACATCCAACTCGATATTGCACGCAAACCAGTCCTTCACCGTCTTGGAAGAGCCCTCACGGGCTATTGATGCGATCACAATAGGCATTTCAAGCCGATTCTAGCACGAATCAATACAGATTTCAGCGGGAAAAATCTCACACAATAGCCGCCATGAATGGCTAACGTAAAATGGGTGAAGTTGCCTGAGGCACTTGCGACGCTCTGCGCAGCACGCACTGCGCATGCGGTGCAGAACGGCGCCAAATTTGACTGTGAAAAGATCGTTTTTGAATGATTTTTTTCAAAATAAAAAATAAAAAAAGTTTCGGGTCGGGTGTGTTTCGTAGGGTCGGGCGGGGACGATCACCAACTCATTTTTTTTTTCTGGCCTTATTTGTGTCCAAATGTCTGGTGATTGTTTTGTATTTATTTATGCGAATGTGTACTGGTTTATAACTGTCATTAATCAAAAAGGTTTAGGCACTATTGAGCGATTTTTTTTTAAATTAAAAAAAAACGAACTTTTTTTTTTCTTGAAAATATATATATTTGTTTTTGCCTAAAACACTCCCAGGCACTCACTGATGAACCTCTGAAAGTTTGACGAAGATCCATTCATCCATCTCTGACAAAAATGGCGACAGACAGACAGACAGACCAACGGCTCTCTTATATAGTACTAGTAGATTGTGATTGTTATGTCTTTCTCCAGGATTGTGTTCAGTAATAATTTTATCTCTTTGCCTGTACCTATTAAATTATTTATATTTCTTAAGCCACGAATACACGTCTGTTCCTGCCATCATTTCACTTGTTGACCAATTTGATTTCTTGCAAACACATGGAGGGGAAAAATGATGAGAGTTATCGTTCTTTCTGGCTAATCACATGTGAGACACACAAGAGGCTAGAAGAGTGTCCCTACTCGGGTAGCACACCGCCTGAAGCCGGCTATCTGTAAAATTTGAATCCCCTGCCCAAAATATCTCGTTTTTTCTAGGACAATGTTTTGCATGAGCCAATTGATGATGTGATGACCCTGCCCTTGTGCGTCAGACCTTTTAATCATTCCTTTGTCCCTTATGGCAACGCATTCATATAAACACTTAGATAGGCCCTTTAGTGCACACAGTAATTAAATCCCCTTCCCTTACAACGATTTTGGAAAACAAGCAGGAAGCCAGATCGGGGCACTGCCGGATGGCCACCGCCAGCCACACCTCCGGCCGGCCTAGCAACATCGAGTGACATGAGCTATAACCACGCTACAGGGAACGTGTGATTGGTTGGCTTGGAAGGCGCGAACCTCCAGCCAATCAGGGTGAGCAATACCGGGGCGGGAAGCACTCGGCCAATGAGAGGGCGCCAGCAAAACAGAACATTGGAGGAGAGTCGAGGCAAATTATAAAAGGGGGGTGCTGGACGACATTTTCTCTCTCTCTCAGACTCGTCTGGGCTCTGTCTCTCTCTTTCCTCGCTGGTCTCTTGTCTCTGCGCTTCCCTTCGTGGTCTTGGGAGGTCCCTGGTGGTCGTTGGTTTGCCATATTTGTGGTGCTTGGAGCGGTGCTCGGTGCTTTTGGTGCTGTGAGCGGGCGGGACCTCGTGTGCGATCGATTTGGAGCTTGGAGCGATGTGTGCCGCTGAACAGACGAGGCCGGGGCCAGCGGGTCGTTCGAGGCCTGGTGGCACACGAGCGGGGCTGAGTGGAGCCGCGTTTGGACGGCGGACACGACAAGACGACAGACAGTTAAGAGGCACCACAGTTCACAAATACACGCCATACGCTTTATTTTCCTTTCATTCATCCCTGTGTCCTGTTCTTGAGTCTGGTGTGTGGGATCCCAAATTAGGACTTTTATTTCATTACCGTCGCGTTTCTTGTTATCGGGTGCCGTGAATAAACGTGTTTATTAACGCACAGGTTGTAAACCTGGTGCGTTATAGCGTTTGCCTGGGAATTTCTGTCGCTCCAAAAGTGAAGCACGTTTCTGTCGCTCCAAAAGTGAAGCACGTTTCTGTCGCTCAGATGTATAAACATGACGTCATCAAATCTATATTTAGGCTAACCATGGGCTACCCCTTTGGCTGGTACGCGGCCGCTCGCTAGTACATAATATAGGATATATTTGTTATATGTTATGTTATAGGATATATGTTATATGATATAGGATATATATAGGATAGGTTATAGGATATATATGTTATAGGATAGGAATATAGGACCCAAATGACCCAGAGGACCCAAATGACCCAGAGGACCCAAATGACCCAGAGGACCCAAATGACCCAGAGGACCCAAATGACCCAAATGACCCAGAGGACCCAAATGACCCAGAGGACCCAAATGACCCAAAGGACCCAAATGACCCAAATGACCCAGAGGACCCAAATGACCCAGAGGACCCAAATGACCCAGAGGACCCAAATGACCCAGAGGACCCAAATGACCCAGAGGACCCAAATGACCCAGAGGACCCAAATGACCCAGAGGACCCAAATGACCCAGAGGACCCAAATGACCCAAATGACCCAGAGGACCCAAATGACCCAGAGGACCCAAATGACCCAGAGGACCCAAATGACCCAGAGGACCCAAATGACCCAAATGACCCAGAGGACCCAAATGACCCAGAGGACCCAAATGACCCAGAGGACCCAAATGACCCAAATGACCCAGAGGACCCAAATGACCCAGAGGACCCAAATGACCCAGAGGACCCAAATGACCCTCTGGGTCAATAAAAGTTGAAACTGGGCAAATGTCAATGAAAATTTGCCAGACCCAGACCAGAAAATGACCCAGAGGACCCAAATGCCCAGAGGACCCAGAGGACCCTGTGAATGTGAATGAATGTGAACATAATGTGAATACTAGTAGCAATTTTACAAAAACCATGGCATAATTGCAAATCTTGACCCGAGATGATAATTATGCTACATCATAATTTCCATGTGCCAACCTGGGCGGAATCCAAGTGGATTCACTTGACTTGTTTTTGTACATGAAGTCTTGTTTGTCGAGTACATTAATTCCCTGCAAGCTGGAGCTGCAGTCGGTTCGCTCAAGGTAAGCGCTTTTGCCACACCTTCCTCTTCCCTTACTCTTCCCGTGAGGCAAAGCAAAATCCGTGTTTGGTCGTCGCCTCCAGTAAACCCGTTTGGTCCATATTATATTGTTGCGGATATGAGGACTGTATTTTTTTATTGTGTGCTTTATTATTATTATTGTTTATTCTGCGCCTCCTGCCTCCAGTGTTGTGTAAAAGTAAAAAGGGCGTCCCGGTATTTATTCCATGAAACACCACATTGCAGGACCCGATAAAACCCTTGTTCAGCAGTTTATATCCTTATTATGTGTTTTAGGGTAAGGCCTTGTCGTCCATTAACATGACACTCCATTGCACCGAGTAAAAGAGATAGATTCCCTTCATTCCCATTCCCAAAAACCTCCATTTCCCCTTTCGTAATGGCCAAGCCTCAATTTGTCAATTACATCCCCTCCAAAGCCGCCATTGACCACGAGGCAGGGTTGGGGAAGAAAGGCGGGTCTCCACCTCGTCATAGAGGGGAGGAGTAAGTCGGCCCCGCTCATCCAACCCAGAACGAGGGGTTTGGCTTGAGAGGGCGGAGAGAGAATGCTTGGGGGAGGTTCGCAAAGGGTGAAGGGCGGGGCCTATATAACCCGCCGCGGGACGCTCCCCAAGGAGACAAGCAGATGAGTCCAAGAGATGAGCTGAAAGGCTGAGCTGAGCGGCGTGGTGAGGTGGACAGGAAAGAGCTGGGTCGTCAGAGCAGGGCTGAGTCGTGAGGTCCAAAAGCAGAAGATCATCCAGGGAAGCACAAAGCCTGCTATTCGTCACCTTGCTCGCCAGCAGCAGCGTCTACAGCAGCAACAAGACTCGACAGCCGTTTGGGGCCTGGACGGCAGTTTGGAGCAGGGCCGCGAAGGGACGGCGGCTGCCGAACGCGCCGATTCGTGCTGCCGAACAAATTGGACTTTCCTCTCCTTCCAGCCAATTCCTATCATCATTCCCCGTGTGAGTCGTCTTTGTTTGTTCTGTCCTGGGTAGGTAATTAAGTCTGTATAAGCTAGTATTTTCCCTGTGTCTCTAAAAGCTTCTGTATATTATTTTCTTATCTTTCCTTCTCCTTGGTTATTTTGAGCCTGTAAATAGTAAATAAATTTAGTAGTATTTTCAACCCTTTTCTCGTCTTCTTATTCCTTTTCTTCACATCCGTCTTTGTCTTTTCCCTGATTGAATAGCGGTGGCGCGATACGGCCAACGTTTGGGTGAATCGGGTTTAGTCGGGGAACAACTGTTCGGTCGCGGAGCCTCCGCTCGGCAAATATAACATCCTTAACCGCGTACCGTAACAATATTATGTGTGTGTGTGTGTGTGTGTGTGTGTGTGTGTATATGTATGTGTGTGTGCATGTGTATGTGTGTGTGTGTGCGTGCATGTATATGCTTGCTGGTATCTTTTTTTTGTTCCTTAAGCTGTTAAAACTGCCTCTGATAGTGCACGTTTAAGGCTGCTCTGCAGTCCTTTATAGTAAAACTGGCTTGCTTTGCAACAAACCTTCATTTCATAATCCCAGTTACAAACAATTGTGGTTGTGAAGTAAGAGTTATCCGCCACAGCTGCCATTTTGGGTGAGACACGTGATTCGCGAGCCTTTCTGTACAAGACAAACTTAACATGTAATTTAGCACCTGTTGTGGTTGGTGATTTCCAGGTTGGAAATGATCACATGTTTCTCGAAGCTGTTTGATATGGTTGATGGCACATCACGAGGTGACCAGCAGGCTACAAATTTAAATGATTAACACAGATAACGGAGTTTGAAAGCAAACAAAGGAAATGTTAAACAAGCAGCTTTGGAGAAAAACAAATCTAAGTAAATAAAAGAAACACGACCAAATACATCCCAAACACTAGACTTTGATTTTCTTTTGGAATAACCAATATTTTAACAACTCTCAAACGCAGTCTACATACATCTGATTTCATATACAGACTTGGTATTTAATATGGTATATTTTTTTTGTGGGGGTGAACTTACTTTTCAAGATGTCTTAGAACCAAAAGTTCATTGGAATTATGTTGAAATTATTCGAGATTTTGTTAATGTGACCTTTAAATGTGACCACCCTCTGTCAATGGCAGCCACCCTCTGTCAATGTTAATGTGATCACCCTCTGATGGTTAAACTGCCGAAATCTCGGCTCTCTGCTCACCTTCACTCTTTCATTCCTCTTTTCTCCCGCCTCTGGAACAAACTCCCTCACTCCCTTCAATCCCACTCCTCCCTCCAGGTCTTTAAAACAGCTGTTCACCACCATCTCTTATCTTCCCCCATCCAAAACCTTGATCTTTTCTACCCCCGCTAATTCACCCCAGATCCACCTTGTTTGAAATTCCAACTTCTTTCCTGGAAGTCCTGGCAGTGTCCATATGTTTTATACCTCTCCCACCGCCCCCTTCCCATGCCCCCCCCCCCCCCAAAGCCCTCGCCCTCTCTCAGATCTCTCGATGTCTCCATGTCTCTCGGTCCCTGCTCTCAAATGTTGTGTTTGTGTCCTTCCCCCTCTCTCCCCATCTTGTCTACCGCTCCCGATGTTATATGTTTTATGTGTCGGTTTGTCTTTCTGTGTGATTAATGTTCGCTCTTTCACGAGCCTCGATCTTGTATACAAAAAAAAAACCAAAAAAAAAACCACATTTGACATTTCGAAACAAATAAATTGATCCTTGAAAGTGATGTAAACTGATATCGAACTCAATTCATGGACAGTACTGTGTTAAACTTCTGTACGTTTTCCAGAAGTATCTCTTTATTTTGCACATTAGCCAAAATTTTTTTTAACAAAAACAAAAGTTAAATTACGACTGGGATTACGGACAGTAAAATTACAGTTCAGTACTTCGTGTAACCCCGACGAGCATTCAGGAGAGCACGTACACGTTGAGGCATGCTGTTCACGAGATTTGCCAAGGTTTGGACAGGAATCGCTTGCTATGCAGTGACAATAGCCTGCTGCAATTCACGCACAGAGGTCGGCTGCTGGTTCAAGTGGTCGATTTGACGCGTTAATTCTGCCCATAAGTTCTCTATGGGATTCATATCCGGGGACATGGCAGGCCACTCCATATGCTCTACACCACAGTCAGCAAGAAAGTGTTGGATCATGCGAGCACGATGAGGCCGTGCATTGTCATCTTGGAAGACAAAGTTTCCTCGAAAGGCTGCACGAGCAAATGGAAGCAATGTTTCTTCCAGAATGGCCCTGTACTTGAACTGGTTCAGGTTTCCATTCAGAACAACCAGGTCAGTTTTGCCCCCTGCATGAAAAGCAGCCCAAACGGTCACCCCACCACCTCCAACTTGGACCCTTGGCACTATACAATCTTTGTTGTAGGCTCCATGCACTTGTCTGCCCATTCGGACGCGGCCATCTTGACGACAGACCAGAAATCTAGACTCGTCACTGAAGATCACGTGATTCCAGTGTCCTGGCTGCCATTGACGGTGCTCTCTGGCCCACTGCAACCGGCGCTGGCGGTGTTGTCTGGTCAGGCGTGGCTTTCTCAGGGGACGCCTGGCACGATAGCCTGCTTGAACCAGTCGTTGGTTGACCAGCCTTCTGGATACAGGCACATTTGTCAGTTGCTGCCACTCAGCCCTAAGCCGATTAGCTGACTTGGTATTGCGGACTAACCGGTTGCGGACTAACCGGTGCAGCTGGCGATCATCCCTCCTTGAGGTTCTGCGGGGACGACCTGGCCTCGGTATTGGAATAGGGACACCCCTCTGAGCATTTCGTTTCAGGATCTTTGACACCTGACCTTGAGTGATGCCATACTGCCGAGCAATAGCACGCTGTTTCATGCCGTCATTTCATAAAGCCACCACTCCATGACAAACGGCATTGTCGAGTTGACGGACCATCTCCAGAGGAAGCGGCAATAACTTTTGGAGATGTGCAGGAGTTGTTTTCAACTAATACAGAATGCAACAACCCTTGTATACCCGACTGTGAAGCCAATCATCAAATGCACCTGTCCGTACATTTTGCCATGCAACCTGTGATATAATCCTGTTGTTGACTTCTTGCTACGACAGACCATCAGTGGCATGGTTCTTTTAACAATTAAATCACTAAAGTGTAAAAGAAACTCACCAGATTGATAAACTGAGTTAAGAAAGTAAACCCAAGTCAAGAAAAAAAAAATATTCCATATTAAATGCCAAGTCTGTATATATAAAAACAATAACTCTTTTTTTAAAACACAAGAACACAAGTTCTTATGGAAGACAAAGCCTCAAACGTCACCTTAAAAATGGGACCTGTAGATTGTACATTCAATCAAGTAAATAAATTAATATGTAGATAGTTGAGATGGAAAAGTATTTTGAAAAATTAACAATTCAACGTGGTATGTCGGTGGTGGAGAAGATGGAAAAAAGTGTATATAAATAAATAAATAATTCAAAGTTGTGGGTTGGCAGTGGAGATGGTAAAGGGTAACTCAATAAATAATGCAAGGCGGTATGTAGGTCGCAGTGATGATAATGTGCATACAAATAAATAATAGTTTCCACAGGCATATACAATCCTATAATATTCTCTACCACAATATATATATTTATAATTCCCGAAATTCCAAATTAGTTTTGAACCCAAAATAATTTGATATTCCCTATGCCCAGATATTACTGTATTGCCTGCATATGCAGAATATGAAATAAGTGCGTCTTGTCATTTTTGAGTAGAGATCTGTGGTTGGTGGACAAGACCCAAAATACAAGTTCCCAGCAGGGCTAAAAAAGAATAACATGCATCATTGATTGACTGTCAGAGGTAGTGCATGGTTTCTACATCCAGGATCAAAAAGCAGCTGTCATTATCCCTCATGTGGAAATCCAGTGCAGTTGACAGTCAGAAAGCACAACAGATGTTCACAGGTTTAAAAAAAAAAAGAAATAGATGATGGTCAAAAAGTGTGCGTACAAACCATGCTCACTACACAAGACCATGAGGGAGAAAAATAAATTCCGAATCGGTAAATGTAGCAAGGGTTGCCCAAAATATGACGACGTCTACAATCGCAAGTGATACAAGAACGCCACTCAGTAGAGCGCATACTCCCGCCGTGGGTCAAGTTGGAATAGTACAATTTCACAAAAGTTTGAGGGAGTAGTTCAGTGACAACACAAGACAGACACTGCACAGATATATATTTAGAATATATAGAAGATAATGTTAAAAAAAAACAAGGCAATTTCACTTACATTTTCGGATTCAGCGTTCAATTCTATATAAGTGAGTGTATTTTGAGGCATGTGTGACTTCAAATAAAATTGTAAGCCAGGAAAACGTTCGTTTCATTCCTTAGAGATACAACATGTAAAACTGGCCCAAACGTCAAAACAAAACTCGCTCATTTTAAGTCGAACAAGCCAATGCGACCACTCATTCTTCTGGGAAGAATCCCGTGCACATGCTTGTCACACTTATGTCACCTAAGTCTTTTTAAGTTCATCAAATACTGACACCACGATTGACATTCGCTGAGGTAAATATTGATATCTCTTTGAGGTAAAAAAACAAAACAATGTAGCGGTTACCGCTGGATGCACACAATCGCCTTGCACCGGCCAGAACACGGCCAGACGCGCCTCTCCCGGGCATGCCCGGACTCACTGTTCCCGGGCACGCCCGAACCTCCCGGGCACGCCCGGTCTAGTCTTTCCCGGGCATGCCCGCTCTCGCCTTTCCAGGGCTCGCCCAGAGCGTCCGGGCATGCCCGCTATCGCCTTTTCAGGGCTCGCCCAGAGCGTCCGGGCATGCCCGCTATCGCCTTTCCAGGGCTCACCCAGAGCGTCCGGGCATGCCCGCTCTCGCCTTTCCAGTGCTCGTCCAGAGCGCCCGGGCACGCCCAGCCTCGACTTGCCAGGCCGCAGCCAAACACGCCCGGGCAGGTCCAGACTCGCCTTTCCAAGGCTCGCCCTTGACACCCGGGCATGCCCGGTATAGCTTTTGCCGGGCAAACTTCCCGACATAAATGTGTATATATATTGCTGCCCAATAAACGGGCTTGTCAGAATACCTGAGCTGTTTTGTTTCAATAAAGCAACTCGGACGAATTCCGTCTTTGGTCGCGTCAATTCTTTCGACTCGCGTTGGAGCGCAGTTCCTTCATTGGTGACCTACCGACATGGATACGGCAGTGACGCTTAAACTGCCTACCTTCTGGGAGGCTCACGCGGCTGTTTGGTTCGCTCAGGCGGACTCTCAGTTCGCCCTGCGAGGCATCACCGCGGACGACACCCGCTTCCACCATGTTGTGGCGGCGCTCGGTTCCGCCACCGCGGCCCGCGCCTTGAGCCTCCTCGAGCACCCGCCGGCTGCTGACAAATACGACGTGCTGAAGACACTCCTCCTCGACACTTTCGCCCTCTCACCGGCAGCACGCGCACGGCGCCTGCTCGCTCTGCCCGAGCTCGGCGACACGCGCCCGTCCGAGCGCATGGACTATATGCTCTCGTTGCTCGGTGAGCACTCTCCGGATTTTCTGTTCCGCGAGCTGTTCCTTCGCCAGCTGCCTCACCCGGTACGCCTCGCCCTGGCTGGCACGTTGATCACGGATTCCTGCGCCCTCGCCAGGGAAGCCGATAAGATCTCCTCGGCGGGCCAGCACATCGGCGCAGTTACCTGGAGCCCGCCACCGTCCGAGGCGACGCCCACGACGCCCAAGCGCCCTGCGCGGTTGGAGGCCGAACTGCCGGTGCAACTGGCGGCCGCCACGCCGCACCGCCCGCTTCCGACACGACGGCCGGGGCCTCCACCTGACCGGGCGTGGTGTTATTACCACGCCAGGTTCGGACACAAGGCTCGGACGTGCCGGCCCCCGTGCACTTTCGGCAGGTCGGGAAACGGCCGGGCCGGCGTTCATTCCCAGCCATGAGCGCCGGCCACTCGGGCAACTTGCTGTTTATTCGGGACAAAGCGTCTGGGCGGCATTTCCTGTGTGACACCGGCGCCCAACTGAGCGTCATACCCGCCTCCGAGCAGGACAGGCGGGACGCCGTTTGCAGCCCCTCTTTGGTCGCTGCTAATGGCTCGGCCATACGCACTTTCGGCCCACGCATCGTCACCCTCTGCTTCGGCAGCCAGCGTTTTCAATGGACTTTTGTTACCGCCAGCGTCCCCGTGGCTTTGCTGGGCGCCGACTTCCTCTGCGCGCACGGGCTGCTGGTCGACGTCAAACGACGTCGCCTTGTCCACGCCGAGACCTTCAGCTCCCTGGCGTGCACGATGAGCAGCTCCGCGCCGACCGAACTGGCGTGCGCCCTCCTGGCAGCGAACGAGTTCGCTCGCCTGCTCGCAGAATTCCCGGCCCTCACGCGGCCGACGTTTTCGGCCGTCGCGGTGGGGCACGGGATCGAGCACCACATACCCACTACGGGCCCGCCGGTCTACGCCAGGGCCCGCCGCCTCGACCCGGCCAAGCTCGCCATGGCGAAGGCCGAGTTCGACGCGTTGGAGCACCTCGGCATCGTGCGGCGCTCCGATAGCGCGTGGGCCTCGCCACTGCACATCGTGCCAAAGCCGGGGGGTGGATGGCGCCCGTGTGGCGACTACCGCCGTCTCAACGACGCTACCACCCCCGACAGGTACCCGATCCCGCATATTCAGGACTTTTCCACCCATTTGGCGGGACGGGTCATCTTTTCGAAAATTGACCTGATACGGCACTACCACCAGGTACCTGTCCGGGCGGCCGACGTCCCGAAGACGGCCGTCATCACGCCGTTCGGCCTGTTCGAATTTTTGCGGATGCCGTTTGGCCTCAAGAACGCGGCCCAGTCGTTCCAGCGCTTGATGGACGGCGTGCTACGCGACCTGCCGTTTCTTTTCGTCTATCTGGACGATATCATCGTCGCCAGCACGTCCCCCGCCGAGCACCTTCTCCACCTCCGAACACTGTTCGGTCACCTCAGCGAGCACGGCTTAATTGTCAACCCGGTCAAATGCCACTTCGGGGCGACGACCGTTGACTTTTTGGGCCACCGCATCACCAAGACCGGGGCCGTGCCGCTGCCGACCAAGGTCGAGGCCATCACCACGTTCCCGCGTCCCCGTTCCATGAAGGCCCTCCAAGAGTTCCTCGGCATGGTGATTTTTTATCACCGATTCGTGCCCCGCGCTGCTCAGCTCATGCGGCCCCTTTACGAGGCCCTCCGGGGCAAGCCGGCCAAGCATGACATTGTTTGGTCCGCGGCCATGGACGCGGCCTTCGCCAGCGCCAAACGGGCCCTCGCCGACGCAACGCTGCTGGCTCACCCGGTGCTCAACGCGCCCATCGCTCTCACTACGGACGCCTCCAACTACGCGGTGGGCGCCGTCCATGAGCAATGGGTGGACGGGGTTTGGCAGCCACTCGCTTTTTTCAGCCGGCAACTCTGGCCGAACGAGTTAAACTACAGCACGTTCGACCGCGAGCTGCTGGGGCTATTCCTGGCCGTTCGCCATTTCCGACACCTCCTGGAGGGCCGCCCGTTCACGGCTTTCGTCGACCACAAGCCGTTTGTCTACGCAATGGCTAAGGTCACGGTGCCGTGGTCGGCCCGCCAGCAGCGCCACCTCTCCGCCGTGTCGGAGTTCACCACGGACATCCGGCACGGCGCCGGCAAAGACAACGCCGTGGCCGACTGTCTTTCTCGGGCCAGCGCGAACGCGGTCCACCTCGGCGTGGACTTCGCGCTCATGGCGGCCTACCAGACCACCGACGCCTCGGTGGAGGCACTCCGTGCGGCGGACACGGGCCTCCGCCTGGCCGACATTCCCTTCGCGGGCACCGTCCTGCTCTGCGACGTCTCCCAGGGCCAGCCTCGCCCCATCGTGCCCGTTTCCTGGCAGCGCCGCATCTTCGCCTCCATCCACGGCCTTTCTCACCCGGGCCGGAAAGCTTCTCAGAAGCTGGTGTCGGCGCGTTTCGTCTGGCACGGCCTTCGACGAAACATCCGCGACTGGGCCAACGCCTGCACGGCCTGCCAGCGGGTCAAGGTCCACCGCCACACCCAGGCCCCGCTGGCACCTTTTGCCGTGCCTGAACGGCGTTTCAACCACGTCCACGTGGACCTAGTGGGTCCCCTGCCCCCCTCGCGGGGGTTCACCCACCTGCTCACCATGGTGGACAGGACCACCAGGTGGCCGGAGGCCGTGCCCATCACCTCCACCACCACCGCCGACGTGGCGCAGGCATTCATCGCCACCTGGGTCGCGCGCTTCGGCGCACCAGCGGACATCTCGTCCGACCGCGGCCCACAGTTCACGTCTGAGCTTTGGGGCGCGGTCGCCCGTTCGTTGGGGGTCACGCTGCACCGCACCACGGCCTACCACCCCCAAGCCAACGGGTTGTGCGAGCGGTTTCACCGCTCCATGAAGGCCGCACTCATGGCCGGCCTTCAGGACGACGGTTGGGCCGACCGGCTGCCGTGGGTCCTTTTGGGCCTTCGCACGGCCCCCAAGGAAGACCTCCAGGCGTCCGCCGCCGAGCTCGTCTATGGCCAGCCGCTCCGCGTCCCGGGCGAATTCGTGCCCGACGCTACCAGTCCCTGGTCCGCCGCTCGCCAGCGCTTTGACCTCCAGGAGGCCGCCCGACGATTTGCCCCCGTGCCGACGTCCCGCCACGGTGGCCCCCAGTCCTACGTCCCCCCCGGCGCTTCGCACAGCGGAGTACGTCTTTGTGCGTCATGACGCGCACCGGGGGCCACTCCGGCCGCCGTACGACGGGCCCTTCTGGGTCCTGCGACGGGGCGACAAGTCTTTCATCGTCGACTTCGGCGGCCGGCCGGACCGGATTTCTGTGGACCGCCTCAAACCGGCGCACATGGACGTCGACCGACCACCACGGTTGGCCCTTCCTCCGCAGCGAGGCCGCCCCCCATCCACAGTTCCCCCCGCTCGACCACCCACCACCACGTCGGACCCCTCCCCATGACCCTCCAGGGGTCGCTTCGGCCGGGTCATCCGGACCCCCCTTAAATTGACCCTGCCGGTGCAGGTCGATTCTGGAGGGGCGTGTGTAGCGGTTACCGCTGGATGCACACAATCGCCTTGCACCGGCCAGAACACGGCCAGACGCGCCTCTCCCGGGCATGCCCGGACTCACTGTTCCCGGGCACGCCCGAACCTTCCGGGCACGCCCGGTCTCGTCTTTCCCGGGCATGCCCGCTCTCGCCTTTCCAGGGCTCGCCCAGAGCGTCCGGGCATGCCCGCTATCGCCTTTTCAGGGCTCGCCCAGAGCGTCCGGGCATGCCCGCTATCGCCTTTCCAGGGCTCGCCCAGAGCGTCCGGGCATGCCCGCTCTCGCCTTTCCAGTGCTCGTCCAGAGCGCCCGGGCACGCCCAGCCTCGACTTGCCAGGCTGCAGCCAAACACGCCCGTGCAGGTCCAGACTCGCCTTTCCAAGGCTCGCCCTTGACACCCGGGCATGCCCGGTATAGCTTTTGCCGGGCAAACTTCCCGACATAAATGTGTATATATATTGCTGCCCGAAAAACGGGCTTGTCAGAATACCTGAGCTGTTTTGTTTCAATAAAGCAACTCGGACGAATTCCGTCTTTGGTCGCGTCAATTCTTTCGACTCGCGTTGGAGCGCAGTTCCTTCAACAAAAAACAAAAACAGTTATAAAGCATTATACGTATCAAACGATACATTTTATTAAATGGGGAAACCGAATACACACTATGGTGGTTTTAAATTTACAGAATATATCTTTATTAGAAAGAAAAAAAAAAAGAACCTTGAAGACGACGCTGCTAACAAAATACACCGCTCTAACGCATAACCACGAGTTTAAACTACATTTACAACAAATATGAAAAAAATCAGGGCTGTGCAAGGGCTTTTCGAATGGCTCCAGGTCAGAGTAGAGGAAGTGATGTGAATAAGCAGCTACAAAACTTAAGTGATGACAAAACTCGAGGGTTGGATAATATGTATCCCAAATAATTGAGGGAGGTGGCAGAGCAGATCAGCGTGGTATTAGCGGATATCTTCAACAGCTCATTGGACGCAGAACAGGTACCAAAGGATTGAAGAGTAACAAATGCAACATTATTATTTAATAAAGAATCTGGAGAAGAATTGGGGAGCTGTTAGCTATAAAATTGTGAGCTTAACTTCAGTTGTAGCCTGTGTGGAAGGTGTTGGAGGCTTTGATTAAGTTATGGACAGATAAGAAACCATTTGAATAATTTCAAACTACCGGTAATTAACAACATATTTACAAAAGGGAGATCCTGTTCAACAAATTTATTTCAGTTCTATGAAGCAGTTTCTGGTTGGTTGGATGACGGAAGTGCAGTGGAGGTAATACATCTAGAACTAGAACGGCACTCCGTACAGAGCATACTGTGGCGGACACGAAAGCTCACTGGCGTGAGGGCATCATTCCACGCACCAAGTGGGCGGCGGCCACGCCCGAGGCGTAGGCATGGCCGCGGGATATACACCGGGCGCGCAGCCCAGAGCGCTCCAGTGCTACAGTTGAGCTCGTATAATAAAGACTTAAACTTACCGCGTTGTCCGCTTCCTTCTTGTTGTACAAGTAAGCGCGCGTAGCACCGCGCTTCATTGGTGACCCTCCGACGTTCTGGTCAGCTGTCGCTGACCACCCGAATACGCCATCGCCATGGCAAACAACGTGGTCCAAATGAAACTCCCCGAGTTCTGGGAGACGCAAGCCGAAGTCTGGTTCCTGCAGGCAGAAGCCCAGTTCCGACTTCGAGGCATCACGGTGGACGAGACCAGGTACTGCCACGTGGTCGACTCCCTCGGGCCCAGCACGGCCGCCCGCGTCGTGTCGGTCCTGAGGAACCCACCGGCCGACGGCAGGTACAAGGCGATCAAGCGTCTCCTCCTCGCCACGTTCGGCCTCACGGTGGACGCACGGGCCGACCGCCTCCTGGACCTCCCCGAGCTCGATGACACCCGACCGTCGGTCCGCATGGACCATATGCTGTCATTGATGGGCGACGAAACCCCGAACGCTCTTTTCCGGGCGTTATTTCGACGCCAGCTGCCGGCACGAGTCCGCCTCGCGTTGGCCGGTTTTGTGACGACAGAACCCCGAGCGCTAGCTGCCGAGGCCGACAGGTTCTTCGCGGCTTTGGATGCGCAGGCGAGTTTTGGCGTGGCCGTCGCGCATCCCGAGGCTGACCCTGATGCTGATGCACCACACCTCGGGGATCCCGAGGCTGATACACGCCGCGTGGCCGCCGCCACGCCACGCCCACCACCACCGCGAAAACCGCGGCCTCCGCCTTCGCCGCAAACCTGGTGCCATTTCCACGCCAGGTTTGGCCACAAGGCGAGGAATTATTGCCCGCCGTGCTCCTTCGGCATGTCGGGAAACTACAAAGCCGGTGCTCGGTAGCGGCCCTGAGCATCGGCCATTCCGGCAGCCTTCTTTTTATAACAGACACCTTAGTGTAGGCTGTTATGTCATTTCGTGTTTTTTTTTTGTTAAAAGCAAAATACCACTTGATTCCTTGTCTTTGGGGTGTCACATGTTCGAAAAAATAGGTTGTTAATTTTTTTAAACGGATTAAGGGTGTCAAATCCAAGATGGCCACCAAAATATATAAATTCCATTAAAACTGGTATTCTGAACACAGTATGAGGTCCAAATTAATGATAATCTATCTATAATTCCAGCAATCTCTGTGTGTCTGTGTGTCTGTGTGTCTGTGTGTCTGTGTGTGTGTTTGTCTGTGACCGCTGTTTCTCGACAACCACGGGTCCGATATACTTTAAACTTGCCAGGTATATTGCTGGGGACCCGAGGATGTGCCTTTTCAAGGTTTGAAATTAATCGGACAAGTACTTACCGAGCTATGGCGATTTAGCCGTTCGCCGTTCGCTTTGGCGTTGCGAATGGACCAAACCATTGCATGTAAATAGAGGGGGGGGGTTCTGTGGTCGTTGCGAATGGACCAAACCATTCATGTAAATAGAGGGGGGGGGGGGGTTCTGTGGTCGTTACTGCCACGTGGTTTCAAAGTTTTTTTTTGTTGTTGTTGTTTGCACGCATGTTTTTTTGCACCCACGTACGGGCACGCCCTAGGATGTTTACACACACACACCCCTACACAAATTTTTTTTTTTTTTTTTTTTTGGCAAGGAACGGGCACCCACGTACGGGCACGTCCTAGCTTATATATAGTACGGGCATGCCCTAGTACCCATAATTTCAATACCAAGGAGTTCAAAAACAATTAATTTCAATATGGCAGTCAAATTCAAAATGGTGGGAAAATCCAAGATGGCCGCCACTTCTTAAATAACCACAGTACAAAAACTTAATGTTCTTGATAACACAAATTGTGAATGATGAAATAGGTCCATTTTGGTGGTAATGCCCACAAAAGTAATGCTAGGCCGTTGGGGAAACATGTTACTGATTCGTTGAAATCGGTGGATGCCAGCCATAGTGAGAAATAGTGAGAAAATCCAATATGGCTACCACTGTTTTACACAAAGGTCCACATTGCTATAACAATGATAGCGTAATGTAATTTCCTGTTTGACCATATTTAAATATTCCTGTCTCACAATCATCCGTTTTACCTTACAAGTCCTCGTGTTCATCTCCCACAATGTTCTGAGCTGATTGTTCATTGTTGCTACAGCCGTAGTTCAAACAGCTACAGACCTCTGTGCATGGGAGTTTATTGCTGCGGCAACTACAGGAGTTTCCTTTGCATCCTGATTTGCAGCCACATTTTACCAGCTTAGTCACGGCCTCTGGTGCTGGAGGGTTCAAACACATCACCTGAAGAAATCTATTTTCCTCTGACTTCCATCCGCAGTCAGTGGGAGAAGGAAGGGACGGTTGACTTTCGCATGCCTGCATCCATATCATTGCAATATAATGTGCTCGCAGAATGTGTGGTGTCAATGATCCAGAGGTTGGAGGCAGACTCTCTCCCTCGGCCTGTCGATTTGAGTACAAGAACCATCGTAGTGCATTTACTTTGGTGTGTGTTTTGGATCTGTACAACAAGCAAACGAACCTTTCCAGTTGGGCAATTGCGTTTGGAGAGGGTGTAGCAGCAGATTTGCCAAGTGAAGCAAGTGAATCCAGTATCATATCATCGCAGGACATGAACACCTTCATACACCAGTCCTTTGGCCTGCCGGCGAACCTGCCACACATATCTGATCCTGTGAAAGAATGAAACCCGAGAATAGCTGAGGCGCGGTTAACTCCTAACTTTTAAAAGATAGGTTTGACTGCAATTTTCCTATTCAGTTTTCCTTTTCCGGTAAGGAAATATGTCTCAGCAGGTAGCTGTGGATACATGTGGATCATCAGCAAGAAGACATCGGTATCTGGAGAGTCTATTACAAGTTCTACATCGCCGTTAACTGTTAGGGCATGGATCAAGAGTAACGTATCCGCTTCTTCATGACCGTGTTTTACCAATTCATCAGGCACACTTACATTGCCTTTTGTCTCAGTGCCGAAGGTTACCATGAACTTCTTCAATTTGTTGGCAGAGCTGTTGCTGTGATCCAGAGTCTTTGCAGCTAAATACTCTACAAGTTCTGCCTTGGTTTTGACACTTGAAAGGAAGTCCTTCAAGGAAATATTCTGGATCAGTGTACTATCTTGGATGTGATAGTATGTCGAGTTTCCCTTTGTTCTCTTTTTTCTCATTTGCTCTTTCAGAGAACTTTCGACGTATCTGTCAAATACCAGTCTTACTTCTTCGTAGTTAGCTGCAATCCTGATAAGCTTTTCAAGAAATGACATGGCAAAATCACTGCATGTTTTCATTTTGTCTGTCTTGGAGATGGAGTTAACGAGGGCCATGCCATCTATGACTACAACTTTAAATTTCTCAGACATGTCGGACATGTCAGTTGAAGCTTCTTGCTCAGGCTGCGCTTCTTGTACTTCAGGCGCCTCGGCTTGGGGTGGTACTTCAGTTTGGGAGTTTTCACTCAATACTTGGTCGCCAGAAACACTCGGTATGGCATTAGCTGGATCGCTTGTGGCTTCTGTTGGGCTAGGTTGCTCCTTGGTAACTAGTGCTTCAAGATGATGAAGGACCTTAGCCTTGTCATATGCTAGGAGAAGTGACCCATCCGAAGCGAAAAGGGCACGTGGAACAATTCCAAATTCATACTTCCCAATACAGTCCTTTAGATCAAGGTCTGGATGGCTTCTTGATGCTACTATAAACCTCTGTAGGAGTCCTCGTTCTTCTTTGACTTTAATGAGTTTGTCACCTGCTTTCACTTTCTTCACTGTGTTGGCACTTTTGAAAGTGCCTATGTTCTTTCTCTTCATTGGATCCCACACTGAAAGTTTTCCTTCTGTAAGGCGTTCTTTGACAAATGGCTGGAACAACTGTTGTCCGATGGCATCGCGGTCTACAATGTCCTTTGTTACCTTTTCATCAATTACTTTCTTGGTAAGAAGGTTACACAGGTCACTCTCATCGGTTACGAATGGGTCTCCATGAACAACAAATACCTCTGTCAATCTAGCGGAATTTCTCATTACTCGGGTGGACTTTCCCCCTGTGATCTCGTGGTGTTGGTCTCTGGTATCAACACCTTCCATGCCATATTCTCTTTGAAAGTCCTCTACTAGATTAGACAAGTCAGGTGCAATCAGGAAGAAACGGTCTAGAGCTCTCTCAATTTGGGTTATTCCAGTAATGCCTCCAATGACCATGAGTTTGCGGTTCTCCTGCTCAATTCCGTGATCTGGACCTATTGAAGTGAATGCAGCAATCCCCTTCGTCACACAGAAATTTCCTTTCAGGAGTTCTGCCCAGACATCTGGAAAAACTTGTTCTGTTTGCTGCATTGTTGACAGGTACAAAGGGAGCAAACGTGCGTAGTTCAGGTGGTCGTGAGCAAAGAAGTACTTGATAAGAGCTTCAGTGCTTTCCATATGCAGCAGCAGGTCCCGTTGTCTGGTAGCTCTAATATACTGAAGGATAGTTTCAAACTGCCTCAAGTAGTTACGGATGTAGTGTTGAATTGGTGCTGGATTGCTTTCAAACTGTCCCAACTTTGTGAGGATATCTCTAGATTCGAACATGGTCATGGTTTCTCTGACGGCATCTCTGAGGTTTTGACGGTTGCCTGTGTTCATGCTGATATCTTTCTGATATGCTTTTTCCAAATCAATGGACGCTTCACTTAGGAACACTTTCTCTTCTGGTGCTTTTGTTAGGAACCTCAAAGTAGAGATGGTATAGAGCAAGCAATGTTACAGTATGTGCTTCTAGGGACCTGTAGAGATGTTTTCCATTTAGGATTTGCGTTACGGTTGTTGGAGAATATAGTCCAGCTTCGACCCAAGCCTGGTCAATGCCGCTTCCTTCCACGTATTTGCCTAATGCCGCCAATGCCCAGAAGACTACGTGCAACTCACCAGGCCGAAACAGGAACTGCTTCTTCATTTCATCTCTTTCTACCCATAGTTTCATTGCCATATCATAGAGTTGGAGATCAAGTGTCATCACTGTTATTTTGTCTTTTCCAAGAACCTGAGTTGTCATATTATGTGCTCTCATCAGACCAGTATAAAGGGTTCCGTAGTCTGTAGGTGGTGATCGTATCAGTGGTGGAACTAAAGAGACATTGGTTCGGCTCGCTGAAGAAGACAGCAGGGAGTTAAAAGCACCCCATGTTCCTTGAGACTTTGATTTTGCTTGTGTTGCTTGTGTTTTGTGTGTTGCCATATTGAAATTAATTGTTTTTGAACTCCTTGGTATTGAAATTATGGGTACTAGGGCATGCCCGTACTATATATATATCTAAAAGTATATCCCCCCCCCCCCTCTATTTACATGCAATGGTTTGGTCCAAAGCGAACGGCTTGCGAGTACGGTGACAATCCCCCCCCCTCTATTTACATGAAATGGTTTGGTCCAAAGCGAACGGCTTGCGAGTACGGTGACAATCCCCCCCCCCCCCCCCCCTCTATTTACATGAAATGGTTTGGTCCAAAGCGAACGGCTTGCGAGTACGGTGACAATCCCCCCCCCCTCTATTTACATGAAATGGTTTGGTCCAAAGCTAACGGCTTGCGGAGTTTGGTAAAGAAATCGACATCGCGTGCACAAACGCGCAGGAAAGCGAATGAATCGCAAATTAGTTTTAATTAGTTTTAAAACATAGTTTAACACCCGAGCGAGTTTAACGCAATCGCAAATCGCATCGCAAAGCGAAAGAATCGCAAATTAGTTTTAATTAGTTTTAAAACATAGTTTAACGCCAACATAGCACCAACATAGTTTGCCGACGGGAAATAAATGAATACGCTCTCAAATGTGCCGTCCGAGGCAGAGTCTGTTCGCCACGTTCGGCACACGTGATAGCTCGCTGCTCTCTGATTGGTTGAATCGTTTTTTGGACATAGCTCGGTAACTACTTCTCCGATTAATATGAAACCTTGAAAAGGCACATCCTCGGGTCCCCAGCAATATACCTGGCAAGTTTCAAGTATATCGGACCGGTAGTTGTCGAGAAACAGCGGTCACAGACAAACATACAAACATACATACATACATACATACATACATACAAACATACAAACATACAAACATACACACAGAGATTACTGGAATTATAGATAGATTATCATTAATTTGGACCTCATACTGTGTTCAGAATACCAGTTTTAATGGAATTTATATATTTTGGCGGCCATCTTGGATTTGACACCCTTAATCCGTTTAAAAAAATTAACAACCTATTTTTTCGAACATGTGACACCCCAAAGACAAGGAATCAAGTGGAATTTTGCTTTTAACAAAAAAAAAACACGACAGCCATTTTTAAGACATAGCAGCCTACGCTACCTTGTCCGGGTGCCGTTTCCTATGCGATACGGAGGCACAGGTGAGCGTTATCCCTGCCTCTACGTCCGACAAGCACACCGCGGGCCGGGGTCCCGCGTTGCTTGCCGCGAACGGAACACCCATACGCACATTCGGGAAGCGCTGCCTCTCCCTGCGGTGCGGAAGGCAACACTTCGCGTGGACGTTCGTAACCGCTAGTGTCCCCATGGCACTGCTCGGTGCGGACTTCCTCTGTGCACATGGGTTGTTGGTAGATGTGAAGAACAGACGTCTCGTCCAGGCTGAAACGTTGAGCTCGCTTGCTTGCGCGCTGAGCAGCTCGTTGAGCGGCTCACTGAGCGGCTCACAGAGCGGCTCGCCAAGCGGCTTGCTGAGCGGTTCGGTCCCGGTGAGGTTAGTTTGTACGCTTCCGGCAGCGGACGACTTCACCCGCCTCCTCGCCAGTTTCCCGGCCCTTACGCGGCTCACCTTCTCGGCGGGGGCCGTCAAGCACGGGGTGGAACACCACATCCCCACCGCCGGGCCACCAGTCTACGCCCGGGCACGCCACCTCGAGCCGACGAAGCTCGCGGTAGCTAAAGCGGGGTTCGCTACGCTGGAGCGGCTCGGCATCGTGCGGCGCTCCGAGAGTGCTTGGGCGTCGCCGCTTCACATCGTGCCAAAACCCGGCGGGGGATGGCGACCGTGCGGGGACTACCGGCGCCTCAACGACGCCACCACCCCCGACCGCTACCCCGTCCCCCACATCCAGGACTTCTCCGCCCGGTTGGCGGGCATGTCCTTCTTTTCGAAGGTGGACTTCATACGCGGCTACCATCAGGTCCCCATCAGGCCGGAGGACATCCCGAAGACGGCGGTCATCACGCCGTTCGGACTTTTCGAATTTCTTCGGATGCCCTTCGGTTTGAAGAATGCGGCTCAGGCGTTCCAGCGACTAATGGACAGCGTCTTGCGCGACTTGGATTTCGTGTACGTGTACCTGGACGACATCCTCGTCGCCAGCGCGTCCCGCGAAGAGCACCTTCACCATCTCCGCACGCTCTTCGAACGTCTGGGCCAGCATGGCCTCATCGTGAACCCCGCCAAGTGCCGGTTTGGCATCGCCGACATCGACTTTTTGGGGCACCGCATCACCAGGAACGGGGCCGTCCCCCTACCGGCCAAGGTGGAGGCGGTGAAGGGGTTTCCGCGCCCCCGCACGATCAAGGGGCTCCAGGAGTTCCTGGGCATGGTAAACTTTTACCATCGGTTCCTGCCCCGCATCGCCCAGCTCCTGCGCCCCTTGCACGAGGCCCTCCGAGGGAAGCCGGGCAAAGGTGACGTTACCTGGACCGAGCAGATGGACGCGGCATTCGCAGGCGCGAAGCTCGCCTTGGCTAACGCCACCATGCTCGCGCACCCGGCGCCCGATGCACCGATCGCCCTCACCACCGACGCCTCGGACTACGCGGTGGGCGCGGTGCACAAGCAATGGGTGCGTGGTGCTTGGCAACTGCTGGCGTTCTTCAGCCGACAGCTTCGCCCGCCCTAAGGCCGCTATAGTACCTTTGACTGCGAGTTGCTCGGGCTTCACCTGGCAGTCAGGCACTTCCGCCATCTGCTCGAGGACCGTGCGTTCACGGCCTTCGTCGACCACAAGCCACTGGTCTTCGCGATGGGCAAGGTCGCCGAGCCGTGGTCGGCCCGGCAGCAGCATCACCTCTCAGCCGTGTCAGAATATACAACGGACATCCGGCACGTCGCGGGGAAGGACAACCCGGTGGCGGATTGCCTTTCCCGGTCCGTTGCCCACGCAGTCCACCTTGGCATCGACTATGCCCGGATGGCAGCGGACCAGGCCGCCGACCCCGGCGTCCAGGCCTTGCGGACCGCCGTAACGGGCCTCCACGTCACCGAGGTGCCATTCGATGGCGCGGCCCCCTTGTGCGATGTCTCCCTCGGGCGGCCTCGCCCCATCGTGCCCGCGGGCTGGCAGCGCCAGGTTTTTGACGCCACCCACGGCCTGTCCCACCCGGGCACGAAGGCCTCCCAGAGGTTGGTCGCCGACAAGCTTGTCTGGCATGGCCTCCGGAAGGCCGTCCGCGGCTGGACCAGGACGTGCCTCGCGTGCCAGCACGCGAAGGTGCACCGGCACACCCAGGCCCCATTGGCCCCGTTCACGGTGCCAGAACGAAGGTTCGACCACGTACACGTGGACCTGGTGGGACCTCTGCCCCCCTCGCGGGGTTTCACCCATGTCCTGACAATGGTGGACCGCACCACCCGGTGGCCGGAGGCCGTGCCTTTGGTGGCAGCGACGGCGGCGGACGTCGCACAGGCGTTCAGCGCCACCTGGGTCGCCCGGTTCGGCGCCCCCTCGGACATCTCGTCCGACCGCGGCCCCCAGTTCACCTCGGAGCTCTGGGGGGTGGTCGCGCGGGGGTTCGGGGTCCAGCTGCACCGAACCACGGCCTACCACCCCCAGGCCAACGGTCTGTGTGAGCGGTTCCACCGCTCGTTGAAGGCCGCGCTCCGGGCCACCCTCCGCGACGGCGGCTGTGTCGACAGGCTCCCCTGGGTCCTGCTGGGCCTCCGGACGGCGCCCAAGGACGACCTGCGCACATCCGCGGCGGAGTTGGTCTTCGGACAACCGCTGCGGGTGCCGGGCGAGTTCCTCCCCGACCCCACGGCACCATGGTCCGCGGCGCAGGAGCGCTCCGTGCTGCAGGAGACAGCCCGGAGGTTCGCCCCGGTGCCGACGGCGCACCACGGGCACCCGCCTACGCACGTCGCCCCGGAGCCTCGCACCGCGGAGTACGTCTTCGTCCGGCACGACGCCCACCGGAAACCACTGCGGCCCCCGTACGATGGGCCTTTCCGCGTGCTGGAGACCGGGGTGAAACATTTCACCTTGGACATCGGCGGTACTCCCGACCACGTCTCGGTGGATCGCCTGAAACCGGCCCACCTCGACGTGGACCACCCACCGCCGGTGGCTCGGCCCCCTCGTCGGGGCCGCCCCCCTGCGGGCGGACCCCCGGCACCGCCCAGGCCCGCCGCCCCCCGTCCTGCACCCATCCCGGGCGCAGCCGGGGGCATCCCAGGTGGCATCTCTGCACCCCGGACGCCGCCGGTCGCCAGAGGGTGCTTCGGCCGGGTCATCCGTTTGCCCCGCAAACTGGCCCTCCAGGTGCGCGGGACTTCTGGGGGGGCGCGTGTGGCGGACACGAAAGCTCACTGGCTTGAGGGCATCATTCCCTCAAGTGAGACTCCTCCTCACTCACCACATTCAAAACATCACTAAAGACCCACCTGTTCAACACTGCATTCAACATTCAACCCACAGCATTTAACCCCTGACTATCTCTTCTCCTTCTCCCTCCTTTTGCTTTAAATATTTCCCTATTGATTCTTGTCTTTTTTGCAATTGTTGTTTTCATGTATTGTTATGCATTATGTTTGCCACTCTGTCAAAGCGCCTTTGGGCTTCTGGAAAAGCGCTATACAAAATAAATGAATTATATTATTATTATTCCACGCACCAAGTGGGCGGCGGCCACGCCCGAGGGGTAGGCGTGGCCGCGGGATATACACCGGGCGCGCAGCCCGGACGGAGCGCTCCAGTGCTACAGTTGAGCTCGTATAATAAAGACTCTTAAACTTACCGTGTTGTCCGCTTCCTTCTTGTTGTACAAGTAAGCGCGCGTAGCACCGTGCTTCAATACCTCCACCTGGTTGGCCATATCACTCAATGGTGAATCAAAATTTCGTCAAAAATTAAATAATTCTCAGATCGGAATCCATATTCAGATCTTCACCAAAATCGAATGGAATCCTTGTCAGACACCCAATCCTTGTCAGACGTTTGCCCATCTTTGATGAAATCCAGGTACTTTACGTCTGCCCATCTCTGATGAAATCCAGGTACTTGACGTCTGCCCATCTCTGATGAAATCCAGGTGCTTGACGTATGCCCATCTCTGATGAAATCCAAGCACTTCATCGTAAAACAAGCCATGCATTGATCTGCATGTGTCAAGTTTCTGAGTAGTTTGTTTTTATAATACGTACGCACATTGGGTGCTGAAAGTTTGGGTTTGGGTCGTCGGTGCACACAAGCAAGGGACGTGGGGTTGGCCCAGTTGTGTGAATTAATCACGGCTAACGATTTATTGTAATCCCCTCTCCCCACCACCAAAGCTTCGCCTGCATACACGCCCTCCCTACCCTACCCACACCGCCCACCCAATATATATATATGCATACAGTATATATATATTTTTAAAAATTTAACATTACCGAAACCCCATGCACGTTTTCTCTTGCATAATTTTCCCCAAATCATGTATTTTAAAATTATATTTTATCAAATGAATGTTGATTCTGGTATCCAATAAACTACCGATTTAGTACTGTGACGTCATTAATTATCCGAACGCGGCTATGCCCACGTCACAATGGTCAATGGGACGTTCTTTGCTGCAGCAATTCTTGACGAGTGACACGCGTTGATTTTGTTTTCCTTCGAATTGGTCGTTAAACCTGCTGTTTCGTTTGTAATCGAAACGATATCAACGTTAAAATTAAAGAAAAAACTCACGACGAGTTTGAATCTACAAAGCAAGTGAGTGTTGATCTTTGAGCCAGTTTGTTTGGGTGTACTTCTTTGGATGTGCTTGTTTGAGTGTTATTGTTTGCGTGAACTTGTTTGCGTGTACTTGTTTGCGTGTACTTGTTTGCATGTACTTGTTTGCGTGTACTTGTTTGGATGTTCTTGTTTGAGTGTACTTCTTTGGATGTTCTTGTTTGAGTGTTATTGTTTGCGTGTCCTTGTTTGCGTGTACTTGTTTGCGTGTCCTTGTTTGCGTGTACTTTGCATGTACCTGTTTGCGTGTACTTGTTTGGGTGCACTTGTTTGGATGTTCTTGTTTGAGTGTACTTCTTTGGATGTTCTTGTTTGAGTGTTATTGTTTGCGTGTACTTGTTTGCGTGTACTTGTTTGTGTGTACTTGTTTGTGTGTACTTGTTTGGATGTTCTTGTTTGAGTGTTATTGTTTGTGTGTACTTGTTTGGATGTTCTTGTTTGAGTGTTATTGTTTGCGTGTACTTGTTTGCGTGTACTTGTTTGTGTGTACTTGTTTGTGTGTACTTGTTTGCGTGTACGTTTTTGCATGTACTTGTTTGCGTGTACTTGTTTGCATGTACTTGTTTGCATGTACCTGTTTGCGTGTACTTATTAGGGTGCACTTGTTTGGATGTTCTTGTTTGAGTGTACTTCTGTGGATGTTCTTGTTTGAGTGTTATTGTTTGCGTGTACTTGTTTGCGTGTACTTGTTTGGATGGTCTTGTTTGAGTGTACTTCTTTGGATGTTCTTGTTTGAGTGTTATTGTTTGCGTGTCCTTGTTTGCATGTACTTGTTTGCGTGTACTTGTTTGGGTGCACTTGCTTGGATGTTCTTGTTTGTGTGTACTTGTTTGGATGTTCTTGTTTGGATGTTCTTGTTTGAGTGTTATTGGTTGCATGTACTTGTTTGGAAGTTCTTGTTTGAGTGTTATTCTTTACGTGTACTTGTTTGGATGTTCTTGTTTGAGTGTACTTGTTTGGATGTTCTTGTTTGAGTGCACTTGTTTGGATGTACTTGTTTGGATGTTATTGTTTGAGTGTTATTGATTGAGTGCTCTTCCGCGGTTCAAGTCTTGTCAATTGGCGGCTTGCGCTTCATAAAATGACGTGAACATGTTTTCGGGAAGCTTTGTATCACTTTGTGATAATATATGAAAAGGTAAATAACGTAGAAGGATTAAAGAAAAAAATTCCTGTACATTAATAGTCGAGGCTCGTGGAAGTGTGAGTACACGAAACGGATCAGGACATTATGGGATAAAAGGAACAGGAGACAGAGAGGGGGAAACACCAACGAGGAAAGCTAGGAAAGTGTAGGGGGTGCAAGACCAGAAAGGTGGTGGTAGAAGACAGAGACCACCGACCTGTCTGCGATGGCGAGTGATAGCCCCATAGACTCAGTTTAATCGCAGGAGATTCCAATGATCTTGAAGCCCTTGGTTTCCACGGTCAAGCTGAACAAGATGTGAGTCAGGCGATTCAGCCCAGAGGGGAGAGCAGTATTTCATCAAGCTGCACATGAAGGCCTTGAAGAGTTCAGGTGTGCCAAAGAAGGACTTTGTACGTCGGAGGATGCCCGGTCGGAGGCTGGATTTGGAGGCCAGCTTGGAAATGTGGTTATCCCAGGAAAGATTATGGCAGACAGTGAGACCCAAAAGCTTGAGGGACTGAACTTCCTCAAGGGGATTGTTAAGAAAGTGGATGGGAGGGTTTGCCAGGTGGTCCTTTCAGAGAGAGGGAGAGTGAGATTTGTCAGGATTAAAAAGACATATTAAAAGTTTTTGACAAGTTTGTGATTTCTCTCAAGGTATTGTTACGGATTTATGTGAATTACTATTCAGGTCATTGCTTATTAATGTTTATTCGATTAAAGGTTGTTGTGATTAAAGGGTCAGGAGCCCTTCTGGGGAAAAGGAGACCGGAAACGGAAGAAGAAAAGACACGAGGTCCGGGAGAAGCGGCGATCTTCTTCTTCCTCGCCCAGTTCCGACGCGAGCGGTGTCGATATTGAGCAGCGTGGGGGACGCTGTGTTTGAAAGCCTGTCTGGGGAAAGGAGTTACCTGCGCGGGGTAATTACCGATTACACGTCAAGTTGCCGTGGGTTCGTGCACGGAACCAAGCGTCCGGCACAGTTCGCCTCAACGTCTACAAGGACGCGTACGGGTCGCACCTTGGGCCTCGCGTGCTTTGCAAGCTGCGCTTTGCTTTGCCCGCTTTGCTTAGCAAGGAGGTGTGTGCTGCAGCAGCTGTCCCCGGTACACGACGTGCACGTTTGGAACACGTCAGCCAGGGGTCCGTTCAACCGCCCGTGTGTGGAGAAGTCGACCTTCATCTTGGTCTGGAGGGGCCCAGAGACATTGTGAGGGACAGTGACCATTGAGGGGTCGTGAGTGGGGAAAGGGGGGACATATATAAGATGGCCATCTTAGTAATATTGGTGATTGATTGTTGATGGTTGTGGATTGATTGGGGAATATATTATTGATGAATCCGGATCCTTGGTGTGGGGTTTCTTATTGACTTGAATTGTTGTGTCTTTCCTATTGATTGCGTTACGAAAGCGTATAAATCATAGATCTTTCTGGCGGAGTTCCTCTCACGGTCCGGGGGTCACCGAGACCAGGTAGTCACCGGGAGGACCACGTAACAGAAATTGGGGGCTCGTCCAATTGAATTCCGGGATATAAAATTGTATAAAAATAATAAAATAATATTTTTATTAATTAAAATTTATTAATTAAGTATTAATTGGTAAATTTTTGGGAAATTGTGGTAAAGTTTTGGGTGAAGGTTAACAGGTGTTAACGATAGGCACCATGGCGTTTGTGGCACAGAACTTTGCGGTAACCCCGAGTGAGGCACAGTTCCGAGCGTTACAAAAGTCGGACCTCTTGAAATTGGCCAAACATTTTAACTTGGAGGTCCGAACTAATTTGAGGAAGTCAGAGTTGCAGACCGCGGTGATACAATCTATGGTGGGATTAGGAACATGGGACGAGTTAGCCTGGGAGTGGCTACCCGAAGAACCAGAAGACGTTGAGCTCCGGAAACTGGAGTTGCAATTACGGAGCCAGGAACGGATCAAAGAAGAAGAAAGGAAAGCAGAAAAGGAAAGAGCAGAAGAAGAAAGGAAAGCAGAAAAGGAAAGATCAGAAGAGGAAAGGAAAGCAGAAGAGAGGAGAGAAGAGAAACAAGCAGAGGAAAGGAGCATGGAACGAGAACTCCAGGAAAGGTTAGAAGGGAGAAAAGCAGAGGAGAGGAGAGCTGCAAGGGAACTCGAAGCAGAGGAGAGAAAAGCCGAAAGGGAATTAAAGGAACGTGACATGGCGCTTCAGCAAGAAATTAAATTCAAGGAGCTGGATTTAATGAGAGAACGGGGAGAGGTACCACCCTTGCTGATGGGGTCGACACCTAGCCAGAAAACCTGGGATGTGGGCAGACATGTGAGGCTGGTTCCACCCTTCAGTGAAAAGGAAGTCACTCAATTTTTTCCACACTTTGAGAAAGTGGCTCGACAGTTAAACTGGCCGGAGGAGGCCTGGACCATACAAGTGCAAAGTGTGCTGGTGGGAAAAGCTCAAGAGATTTATTCGGCGCTACCAATGGACCAATGTGCAGATTATGAGGTATTGAAGAAGCACATCCTCAAAGCCTATGAGTTGGTTCCTGAAGCTTACCGGCAAAAATTCAGGAATGCCAGGAAGAGGGAGAGTGAGACCCATGTGGAGTTTGCCAGAGTGAAAGAAAACATGTTTGATCGGTGGTGTGAGTCGAAAGGAGTCGGGAACGACTTCGAAGCATTGCGTGACCTGATGCTGGTGGAGGAATTTCAACAGTGTGTCCACGAGGACATCAAAGTGTACCTGCAGGAAAAGAAAGTACCAAAGTTGTGGGACGCAGCCACCATGGCAGATGATTATGCCTTAACACACCGGATAGGGGTCCACACACCTAGCTCCTCGCCTAGACTTCAGCAGGGGAGTTATGGAACACCCGGTGCGGAGAACGACAATACATGGCGGCGGCCTCGAGAGGATTATGGGGACAACGCGGATACCCCAACTGTTCGAAATCAGAGGGCTACGGGCCCAAGACAAACTTATGTCCCGGGGGGCCCGAGGCAGACCACGAGTTTTTCCTCCGGGCCTACTTGCGCCTTTTGCAAAAAACCTGGACACTTGATGTCCAGTTGTTACCTTATGAAAAGGGACAACTCAGAGCAGAGTCCGACTATTACAACTCCGAATGCGATGGCTAGCGTAAGAAATCGCCCACAGAAGAGTTACCAACCATTTATTTATGAGGGGTTTGTCTCACTCGAGGGGGACTTGACTAACCCAAGACCTGTTAGGGTATTGAGGGACACAGGAGCCCATCAATCCTTAATGCTTGAAGGCATTTTGCCATTGTCAAAGAGTACCGCAACTGGTGATAGTGTTCGGTTACAAGGGATCAGTGGCTGTGTTAGTACCCCACTTCATGTCATCCATTTGGAATCCGATTTGGTGTCAGGACCGGTCACCGTCGGTTTACAAGCCACGCTTCCTGTAGAGGGGGTATCGGTGATTATCGGGAATGATTTGGCCGGGGGGCAAATTTATGGTAACCCGAGGGTGGGTAAAGAGCCCCGCAGGGGAAATAACACCACCCCAGCTCGGGATGGCGACAAAAGTTCCAAGTTATTCGTAGGGGGACTGAACTTCAACACAGAGGAAGAAGTTCTGACCTCTGTCTTCAACAGATATGGGCCGCTGGTGGAAGTGCGGGTGGTAAAAGACAGGGAAACGCAATGGTCAAGAGGGTTCGGCTTTGTCACGTTTGCAAGCACAAGAGACGCCAGAGAGGCAGAGAAGAATTGGAATGGTAAGGATTTGGAGGGTAGGACCATAACAGTAGGGAAGGCATTTCGTAAGTGTCGAGAGGTCTACAGAAGAGGACAACTTGGCGGTAGTTATGGGGTTGGCAGCAGCCGATATTACTATGGAGGCTCCCAGAGTTACGGCACCTCCCGAAAGAATGAATGTCAGAGCACTGGCCGAGAAGGAGACCGCCAGTCAGGTAATGGTTGGGACAAGGGGTCCCACCGTAACTGTTAGGAGTCTGGAGAAGTTGAAGCACTATATACGGTGGAGCCGCCGAGCCGGGGCTCCTACACGGACTAACCGTGAACGCCACGTTCTTAAAGGCGTCCAGGTAGTGAACTTTCCTGCATGGACTAACCGTGAACTCCATGTTCTTAAAGGCGTCCATGTAATGAACTTTCCTCCCCGGACTAACCGTGAACTCCTCATTCCTTAAGGCGTCCATGTAGGGAATACTCAGCTGGGCCTCCCGAAAAAGTGCTATCGAGAGGTTTAACTTTGGGGCTTTGGTCACCACCTCTTAACCGTCATTCAAGAGAAACTAGAAGTGGTTGACGCTTGGTCCAGAGTGAATTAATCTAGGGGTTTTGTGAAATTTTGTTGCTTTATGTTTAAGTGATAATTGTGCCCGGGGGGAACTGATGATTTGGGGGTGTGAGTTATCTGGTTTGTTTATCAAAGTTGGCTGGAAAAGAAAGTTTTCGCTGGGTTCAAACTTTCTTTCTTGAAGGGGGGGAGTGTTACGGATTTATGTGAATTACTATTCAGGTCATTGCTTATTAATGTTGATTCGATTTAAGGTTGTTGTGATTAAAGGGTCAGGAGCCCTTCTGGGGAAAAGGAGACCGGAAACGGAAGAAGAAAAGACACGAGGTCCGGGAGAAGCGGCGATCTTCTTCTTCCTCGCCCAGCTCCGACGCGAGCGGTGTCGATATTGAGCAGCGTGGGGGACGCTGCGTTTGAAAGCCCGTCTGGCGAAAGGAGTTACCTGCGCGGTGTAATTACCGATGACACGTCAAGTTGCCGTGGGTTCGTGCACGGAACCAAGCGTCCGGCACAGTTCGCCTCAACGTCTACAAGGAAGCGTACGGGTCGCACCTTGGGCCTCGCGTGCTTTGCAAGCCGCGCTTTGCTTTGCCCGCTTTGCTTAGCAAGGAGGTGTGCGCTGCAGCAGCTGTCCCCGGTACGCGACGTGCACGTTTGGAACACGTCAGCCAGGAGTCTGTTCAACCGCCCGTGTGCGGAGAAGTCGACCTTCATCTTGGTCTGGAGGGGCCCAGAGACATTGTGAGGGACAGTGACCATTGAGGGGTCGTGAGTGGGGAAAGGGGGGACATATATAAGATGGCCATTTTAGTAATATTGGTGATTGATTGTTGATGGTTGTGGATTGATTGGGGAATATATTAGTGATGAATCCGGATCCTTGGTGTGGGGTTTCTTATTGACTTGAATTGTTGTGTCTTTCCTATGGATTGCGTTACGAAAGCGTATAAATCATAGATCTTTCTGGCGGAGTTCCTCTCACGGTCCGGGGGTCACCGAGACCAGGTAGTCACCGGGAGGACCACGTAACAGTATGAAGACACGGCAGATGCGGCGGTCCGCCTGTCTGAATGATGAGGGAGCTCAGGAGCAGGAGCAGAGCGAGACTCGAATTTGCATCGCAAATGGAGAGAAATGTGTGGAAATGAGCAGTGTTCGCAGGGTTGCACCAGCGAAGACAGGTAAGTCTGGTGGCTTCTTTGTTGCTGATTGACGTATTTACACACTGTGGGTTTTTCACACTGCGCTCGCAAAGCGAAAAGCAGCGTTAGGCGATCGGGTGCGCACGTACGTGTCTGCATTTCTAAAATTCATTTTCTCACCAACCGTTTGTCCGATTGACATGAAAATTCCACCATCGGAGTGCCTCCACCTGCATCATTGTTTTTTATTCATAAGTACGACGTCATAGGTCACGTGGTACGAACCCCATCTTGGCAAAACATTGCATCTCTACATCTCCGAAACCGCTCAATGGAAAAAGTTTAAACATGGCTTATTGTTAAGCACTCCCCATGGGGAATAAGATATGTTGATGATGATGTCATCGGTGCCTTCATTATCATGTCATAATTCGACAAGTACAACACTTAATAATGATAATGGTAGCCAATGATGTAGTGTGTTTGTCTGTCCAGGCGATACCGTTTTTTACCATTTGAGCTTTTGTCATCAAATCTTCACGAAACCTTTGATATGGGAATATGGAGAAAATAATTAATACCACAGCTGCATACCTGATGATGATGTCGAGTCTCCTCGGGCAATGATGGCATTGCCTTTCTATGGGTGCTACACACGGGTCAGTGTGTGGTAGAGACGGGGGGGGGTAATGGGGGTGGAGGGGGGGGTCGCCACTCCTCTCCGTCTCTTTCCTGACCGTTGGGGGATTCACCGTCTTCTGACCGTGCTGTTGGAGTCAACTCGACGTCTGCCCATCTCTTATGAAATCCATGGACTCGATTTCAGCCCATCTCTGATTAAATGCATGGTTTCGACGTCTGCCCATCTCTGATGAAATGCATGGACTCGATTTCAGCCCATCTCTGATGAAATCCATGGACTCGACGTGTGCCCATCTCTGATGAAATCCAGATAATTGACGTCTGCCCATCTCTGATGAAATCCATGGATTCGACCTCTGCCCTTCTCCGATGAAATGCGTGGACTCGACGTTTGCCCATCTTTGGTGAAATCCAGGTACTTTACGTCTGCCCATTTAGATGAAATCCAGGTACTTGACGTCTGCCCATCTCTGATGAAATCCAGGTACTTGACGTCTGCCTATCCCTGATGAAATCCAAGCACTCCATCACAAAACAAGCCATGCATTGATCTGCACGTGTCAAGGTTCGGTGGAGTTTGTTTTTATAATACATACGCACATTAGGTGCTGAAAGGTTGGGTTTGGGTCGTCGGTGCACACAAGCAAGGGACGTGGGGTTGGCCCAGTTGTGTGAATTAATCACGGCTAACGATTTATTGTAATCCCCTCTCCCCACCACCAAAGCTTCGCCTGCATACACGCCCTCCCCACCCTACCCACACCGCCCACCCAATATATATATATTCATACAGTATATATATATTTTAAAAATTTAATATTACCGAAACCCCATGCACGTTTTCTCTTGCATAATTTTCCCCAAATCATGTATTTTAAAATTATATTTTATCAAATGAATGTTGATTCTGGTATGCAATAAACTACCGATTTAGTACTGTGACGTCATTAATTATCCGAACGCGGCTATGCCGACGTCACAATGGTCAATGGGACGTTCTTTGCTGCAGCAATTCTTGACGAGTGACACGCGTTGATTTTGTTTTCCTTCGAATTGCTCGTTAAACCTGCTGTTTCGTTTGTAATCGAAACGATATCAACGTTAAAATTAAAGAAAAAACTCACGACGAGTTTGAATCTACAAAGCAAGTGAGTGTTGATCTTTGAGCCAGTTTGTTTGGGTGTACTTCTTTGGATGTTCTTGTTTGAGTGTTATTGTTTGCGTGAACTTGTTTGCGTGTACTTGTTTGCGTGTACTTGTTTGCATGTACTTGTTTGCGTGTACTTGTTTGGATGTTCTTGTTTTAGTGTACTTCTTTGGGTGTTCTTGTTTGAGTGTTATTGTTTGTGTGTCCTTGTTTGCGTGTCCTTGTTTGCGTGTACTTGTTTGCGTGTACTTGTTTGCGTGTACTTGTTTGCATGTACCTGTTTGCATGTACCTGTTTGCGTGTACTTGTTTGGGTGCACTTGTTTGGATGTTCTTGTTTGAGTGTACTTCTTTGGATGTTCTTGTTTGAGTGTTATTGTTTGCTTGTCCTTGTTTGCGTGTACTTGTTTGCGTGTACTTGTTTGTGTGTACTTGTTTGTGTGTACTTGTTTGGATGTTCTTGTTTGAGTGTTAATGTTTGTGTGTACTTGTTTGGATGTTCTTGTTTGAGTGTTATTGTTTGTGTGTACTTGTGTGCGTGTACTTTTTTGCATGTACTTGTTTGCGTGTACTTGTTTGGGTGCACTTGTTTGGATGTTCTTGTTTGAGTGTACTTCTTTGGATGTTCTTGTTTGAGTGTTATTGTTTGCGTGTACTTGTTTGCGTGTACTTGTTTGAGTGTACTTCTTTGGATGTTCTTGTTTGAGTGTTATTGTTTGCGTGTCCTTGTTTGCATGTACTTGTTTGCATGTACTTGTTTGGGTGCACTTGTTTGGATGTTCTTGTTTGAGCGTACTTGTTTGGATGTTCTTGTTTGAGTGTTATTGGTTGCATGTACTTGTTTGGAAGTTCTTGTTTGAGTGTTATTCTTTACGTGTACTTGTTTGGATGTTCTTGTTTGAGTGTACTTGTTTGGATGTTCTTGTTTGAGTGTACTTGTTTGCAGTACTTGTTTGGATGTTCTTGTTTGAGTGATATTGTTTGAGTGTTATTGATTGAGTGCTCTTCCGCGGTTCAAGTCTTGTCAATTGGCGGCTTTCGCTTCATAAAATGGCGTGAACATGTTTTCGGGAAGCTTTGTATCACTTTGTGATAATATATGAAAAGGTAAATAACGTAGAAGGATTAAAGAAAAAAATTCCTGTACATTAATAGTCGAGGCTCGTGGAAGTGTGAGTACACGAAACGGATCAGGACATTATGGGTTGAAAGGAACAGGAGACAGAGGGAGAAACACCAACGAGGAAAGCTCGGAAAGAGTAGGGGGTGCAAGACCAGAAAGGTGGTGGTAGAAGACAGTGAGACCACCGACCTGTCTGCGATGGCGAGTGATAGCCCCATAGACTCAGTTTAATCGCAGGAGATTCCAATGATCTTGAAGCCCTTGGTTTCCACGGTCAAGCTGAACAAGATGTGAGTCGGGCGATTCAGCCCAGAGGGGAGAGCAGTATTTCATCAAGCTGCACATGAAGGCCTTGTAGGTGGATAAGAGTTCAGGTGTGCCAAAGAAGGACCTTGTTGCACCGATTGCTGCACGGCTGCACCGATCGAACTCGGTGACCTCGGACAAAAAGATCTTTTATAAGGACACGGGTTGAATCCCTGCTTGAGAGAATTCCAACCCCCTCGCTCCCCGCCACCATGGCCGTCTCTTCAACTTACAATACCACGAGATATGCGGACAGGACGACCCAAAACCAATATAAACATCATTAAACATCATTCGTATGTAAATATCATTAAAAGTAAATAATGACCTCGGCCAAAGTTCAAACGACATTTAATCTCCACATGAGAGAATTTCACATTGCTATTTGGGCGGTGAATACGCTAACAGATCGCTGTCTCCATCGATCTTGCCAAGGCCGTAACAGCTATCGGCTCAAAATCCTTTTAACTGTTGATTTGGTAGATTTTACAATGAAGGAAACATTAACAATGTTGTTAAAAGTTTATTTTGTGATTAATTGGGGTTATGTTGTTCGGAATGAAAAAAGAGATATCGAGTTCAAGTGAATGACGACAGGCCGTGATAGTTTCTACTTTCTGAACGTGAACTTCGCGGATCGGCATATGCAGATTCGCCACGGTCTCACGATCGATGTTTCGATACGTGAACGTACCCGTTTGTTTGCGAACAGGTACGTTTTTCATGGAAGTCCTTCATGAACTTGCTGTCCATGTCTGACGTGCGACTGAGGGTGCTACAGGAATGTGGAATTTATTGGTTTCATGCTTTAGCATTCGCCGTATCTGCATTGCCTGTTTACTCCTGGCCTCCCACCCTTGCATAGCACGGGTATCTCCTTCGTACATATAAGCCGAGCTATAGTGCAAAATATGGTAAAAATGGCGGCCATTTTGTTTTTTTTGAATTTGAGGGTCAAAACCCCAAAATTCAGCGTGGCAAACAATTTTTTTGAATTCAGCACCCTCAAATTATCCTAAAAAACTTATTTGCCGACTTTAACACGAAATGCCCATAACACTTTTTTTGAAGCACAAATATTGCAATCTGGATCTCTCTAAAGGCCCATTGAGTAGTCACATATCGGCCCCACGTACAAAGAAAGATGGACACCGCACTGTCCACAGCCAAAAAACGCAAAGCTCCAGGGGCCGATGACATTTTCCCCGGATTCATTAAAAAAAACCTACCATCTTTCAAGTCCATGGACGACGTCTGCCCATCTCTGATGAAATCCATGGTTTCGACGTCTGCCCATCTCTGATGAAATGCATGGACTCGACATCTGCCCATCTCTGATGAAATGCATGCTCGACATGTGCCCATCTCTGATGAAATCCAGGTACTTGACGTATGCCCATCTCCGATGAAATCCAGGTACTTGACGTCTGCCCATCTCTGATGAAATCCATGGATTCGATGTCTGCCCGTCTCTGATGAAATGCATGGACTCGACATCTGCCCATCTCTGATGAAATGCATGGACTTGATTTCAGCTCATCTCTGATGAAATCCATGGACTCAACATGTGCCCATCTCTGATGAAATCCAGATACTTGATGTTTGCCCATCTCTGCTGAAATCCAGATACTTGACGTTTGCACATCACTGATGAAATCCAGGTACTGGACGTCTGCCCATCTCTGATGAAATCCATGGATTTCTCCCTCTGCCCATCTCCGATGAAATGCATGGACTCGACGTTTGCCCGTCTTTGATGAAATCCAGGTACTTTACGTCTGCCCATCTCTGATGAAATTCATGTACTTGACGTCTGCCCATCTCTGATAAAATCCAGGTGCTTGACGTATGCCCATCTCTGATGAAATCCAAGCACTCCATCGCAAAACAAGCCATGCATTGATCTGCATGTGTCAAGTTTCAGAGTAGTTTGTTTTTATAGTACGTACGCACATTGGGTGCTGAAAGTTTGGGTTTGGGTCGTCGGCACACACAAGCAAGGGATGTGGGGTTGGCCCAGTTGTGTGAATTAATCACAGCTAACGATTTCTTGTAATCCCCTCTCCCCACCACCAAAGCTTCGCCTGCATACACGCCCCCTCCCCCCACTCCAGAGCCGTAGATAGAGAGAGTTCGGTCAACCCGGTTTCAACTGGTCTGCCCTATGATTGGTTAAGCGCTGTCATGTGATTCACAGGCGCCATGTTGTTACCCAACCTCAGCAACTAGCAGAACGCGCATCGCATTGCATACATTCACTTAGTGGAAGTTGGGATGGGTGAGGGGAAGGAGGGATGGATGAGTGGACGTCGGGATGGATGAGTGGAAGTGGGGATGGTTGAGTGGAAGGAGGGATGGATGAGTGGAAGGAAGGATGGATGAGTGGAAGGAAGGATGGATGATGAGTGGAAGTTGGGATGGATAAGTGGAAGGAGGGATGGATGAGTGGAAGTTGGGATGGATGAGTGGAAGTTGAGATGGATAAGTACAAAATCCTCCTCTTGACCTACAAAGCCCTCCATAACCTGGCCCCATCCTACCTGGCTGACCTCCTCTCCAGACACACTCCCACCCGCAACCTCCGCTCTGCTGGTACCAACCTCCTGACCCCCCCCCCCCCCCCATCCGGACCAAATTTAGATCCTGGGGGGACAGGGCCTTCTCCATCGCTGCTCCCACCCTCTGGAACTCGCTACCTCACACCATCAGAGACTCCTCCTCACTCACCACATTCAAAACATCACTCAAGACCCACCTGTTCAACACTGCATGCAACATTTAACCCACAGCATCTAACCCCTGACTATCTCCTCTCTTTCTCCCTCCTTTGTGCTTTGAATATTTCCCTATTGATTCTTCTTTTTTTGCAATTGTTTTTATGTTTTGCTATGCATTATGTTTTGCACTCTGTCAAAGCGTCTTTGGGCTTCCTGAAAAGCGCTATATAAAATAAATGCATTATTATTATTATTATTATTAATATCAGCGCACACGGACAGATTAGCTTGGGTATCAAAATGGCCGCCGCGCAATGCGAGATGGGTAACTGTGACGTCAGTGAAAACAAAGGATATATATATATACATACAGTATACAACAACAACAACAACAACATGCATTTTAAGGCCCTTTTCCCTGCTAGAGCGGGGGTTAGCCTTGCGGTCCCCATGACAATCTTCTCCATTTTGCCCTATTTTCTGCATCTCTCCTTGTTAACCCCCTTGCCCGCATTTCTTCTTCCACCACCTTTAGCCAAGTCTTTCTCGGTCTTCCCCGTCCTCTACTTCCTTCTACATTCTTTTCCATCACTCTTCTCAACCAGTCACTTTCATCCTTCCTCAACACATGACCAAACCATCTCAACCTGTTCCTCTTCAGAGCATCCATCACAGGCTCCATTCCCATCATCTTTCGCAATTCATCATTTGTCTTCCTCTCTCTCAACGATACTCCACACATCCACCGAACCATTCGCATTTCCACTCTTTCCAGCCTTCGTTGCTGCTCTACGTTCATTACCCATGTCTCGCTCCCATAAATTATAACACTTCTCACACATGCAGCATACACCTTTCCCTTCAGCTTCAACGACACTCCCCTCATCATCAGCACGCCACTCAGTTCCCGAAACTTCTTCCATGCACATCTCACTCTAGCAACCGTTGCCGAGTCTGATCCACCTTCTCCATTCAGCATGTCTCCGAGGTAGTATATGTATATATGTGGAATATGTATGTATATATACATACAGTAGTATATGTATGTATATATACATACAGTAGTATATGTATGTATATATATGTATATGTACATATATGTATATATATATGCATGTATATATGTATGTATATATATGTATTAATTTTTTTTTAATATTACCGAAACCCCATGCAGGTTTTCTCTTGCATAATTTCCCCCAAATTATTTATTTTAAAATTATATTTTATCAAATGAATGTTGATTCTGGTATCCAAAAAACTACCGATTTAGTTACTGTGACGTCATTAATTATCCGAACGCGGCTATGTGACGTCACAATGGTCAATGGGACGTTCTTTGCTGCAGCAATTCTTGACGAGTGACACGCGTTGATTTTGTTTTTCTTCGAATTGCTCGTGAAACCTGCTGTTTCGTTTGTAATCGAAACGATATCAAAGTTAAAATTAAAGAAAAAACTCACGAGTTTGAATCTACAAAGCAAGTGAGTGTTGATCTTTGAGCCAGTTTGTTTGGGTGTACTTCTTTGGATGTTCTTGTTTGAGTGTTATTGTTTGCGTGAACTTGTTTGCGTGTACTTGTTTGCGTGTACTTGTTTGCGTGTACTTGTTTGCATGTACTTGTTTGCATGTACCTGTTTGCGTGTACTTGTTTGGGTGCACTTGTTTGGATGTTCTTGTTTGAGTGTACTTCTTTGGATGTTCTTGTTTGAGTGTTATTGTTTGCGTGTCCTTGTTTGCGTGTCCTTGTTTGCGTGTACTTGTTTGCATGTACTTGTTTGGATGTTCTTGTTTGAGTGTACTTCTTTGGATGTTCTTGTTTGAGTGTTATTATTTGCGTGTCCTTGTTCGTGTGTACTTGTTTGCGTGTACTTGTTTACGTGTACTTGTTTGTGTGTACTTGTTTGGGTGTACTTGTTTACATGTACCTGTTTGCGTGTACTTGTTTGGGTGCACTTGTTTGGATGTTCTTGTTTGAGTGTACTTCTTTGGATGTTCTTGTTTGAGTGTTCTTGTTTGCGTGTACTTGTTTGCGTGTACTTGTTTGGGTGCACTTGTTTGAGTGTACTTGTTTGAATGTTCTTGTTTGAGTGTTATTGTTTGCGTGTACTTGTTTGGAAGTTCTTGTTTGAGTGTTATTCTTCACGTGTACTTGTTTGCGTGTACTTGTTTGGATGTTCTTGTTTCGGTGTTATTATTTGAGTGTTATTAATTGAGTGCTCTTCCGCGGTCAAGTCTTGTCAATTGGCGGCTTGCGCTTCATAAAATGACGTGAACATGTTTTCGGGAAGCTTTGTATCACTTTGTGATAATATATGAAAAGGTAAATAACGTAGAAGGATTAAAGAAAAAAATTCCTGTACATTAATGGTCAAGGCTCGTGGAACTGTGAGTACACCAGACGGATCAGGACATTATGGGATAAAAGGAACAGAAGACAGAGAGGGGGAAACACCAACGAGGAAAGCTCGGAAAGTGTAGGGGGTGCAAGACCAGAAAGGTGGTGGTAGAAGACAGAGACCACCGCCCTGTCTGCGATGGCGAGTGATAGCCCCATAGACTCAGTTTAGTCGCAGGAGATTCCAATGATCTTGAAGCCCTTGGTTTCCACGGTCAAGCTGAACAAGATGTGAGTCAGGCGATTCAGCCCAGAGGGGAGAGCAGTATTTCATCAAGCTGCACATGAAGGCCTTGGAGGTGGATAAGAGTTCAGGTGTGCCAAAGAAGGACTTTGTACGTCGGAGGATGCCCAGTCGGAGGCTGGATTTGGAGGCCAGCTTGGAAATGTGGTTATCCCAGGAAAGATTATGACAGACAGTGAGACCCAAAAGCTTGAGGGACTGAAGTTCCTCAAGGGGATTGTAAAGAAAGTGGATGGGCGGGTTTGCCAGGTGGTCCTTTCAGAGAGAGGGAGAGTGAGATTTGTCAGGATTAAAAAGACATATTCAAAGTTTTTGACAAGTTTGTGATTTCTCTCAAGGTATGAAGACGCGGCAGATGCGGCGGTCCGCCTGTCTGAATGATGAGGGATCTCAGGAGCAGGAGCAGAGCGAGACTCGAATTTGCATCGCAAGTGGAGAGGAATGTATGAAAATGAGCAGTGTTCGCGGGGTTGCACCAGCTATGACAGGTAAGTCTGGTGGCTTGTTTGTTGCTGATTGACGTATTTACACATTGTGGGTTTTTTACACTGCGCTCGCAAAGCGAAAAGCAGCGTTAAGCGATCGGTTGCGCACGTGCGTGTCTGCATTTCTAAAATTCATTTTCTCACCAACCGTTTGTCCGATTGACATGAAAATTCCACCATCGGAGTGCCTCCCCCTGCATAATTGTTTTTTATTCATAAGTACGACGTCATAGGTCACGTGGTACGAACCCCATCTTGGCAAAACATTGCATCTCTACATCTCCAAAACCGCTCAATGGAAAAAGTTGAAACGTGGCTTATTGTTAAGCACTCCCCATGGGGAATAAGATATGTTGATGATGATGTCATCGGTGCCTTCATTTTCATGTCATAATTCGACAAGTACAACACTTAATAATGATAATGGTAGCCAATGATGTAGTGTGTTTGTCTGTCCAGGCGATACCGTTTTTTACCATTTGAGCTTTTGTCATCAAATCTTCACGAAACCTTTAATATGGGAATATGGAGGAAATAATTAATACCAGAGCTGCATACCTGATGATGATGTCGAGTCTCCTCGGGCAATGATGGCATTGCCTTTCTATGGGTGGTACACACGGGTCAGTGTGTGGTATAGACGGGGGGAGGGGGGGTCGCCACTCCCCTCCGTCTCTTTCCTGACCGTTGGGGAATTCACCGTCTTCTGCCCGTGCTGTTGGAGTCAACTCGACGTCTGCCCATCTCTGATGAAATGCATGGACTCGACATCTGCCCATCTCTGATGAAATGCATGGACTCGATTTCAGCCCATCTCTGATGAAATCCATGGACTCGACATGTGCCCATCTCTGATGAAATGCATGGACTCGATTTCAGCCCATCTCTGATGAAATCCATGGACTCGACATCTGCCCATCTCTGATGAAATGCATGGACTCGATTTCAGCCCATCTCTGATGAAATCCATGGACTCGACATGTGCCCATCTCTGATGAAATCCAGATACTTGACGTCTGCCCATCTCTGCTGAAATCCATGGATTTCTACCTCTGCCCATCTCCGATGAAATGCGTGGACTCGACGATTGCCCATCTTTGATGAAATCCAGGTACTTTACATCTGCCCATCTCTGATGAAATCCAGGTACTTGACGTCTGCTCATCCCTGATGAAATCCAAGCACTCCATCGCAAAATAAGCCATGCATTGATCTGCATGTGTCAAGTTTCGGTGGAGTTTGTTTTTATAATACGTACACACATTGGGTGCTGAAAGGTTGGGTTTGGCTAGTCAGTACACACAAGCAAGGGATGTGGGGTTGGCCTCGTTGTGTGAATTAATCATGGCTAACAATTCATTGGAACCCCCTCTCCCCACCACCAATGCTTCGCCTGCATACACGCCCTCCCCACCCTACCCCCCTCTCCACTCCCCTCCTCCCAATATATACATATATATATATATTGTTATGTCGGTAGGGTAAAGCAATATCTAGAGTCAGGTAGATCTGAATAGGTAACATGCTTCGACTGTCACGATGGGGAATCTACCTGCAATAAGTTATGTGTGTTTAGTCCAGTTTGTCAGGTTAAGATGTCTGCTTGTGAACATACCAGGATGTTTGAGTGTTGGATAGTGTAGGGATTAAAGATAACAGCCCCTGTGCATCACACCTGGTAATCAAACCGTTGTCCCTTATGGCAATGCATACACCTGTAGACACTTAGACAGGCCCTGTAGTACAACATTAAATAATTCCCTTCCCTGACAAGGACTTCGGAAGAAAACAGGCAGGAGGCCAGTACGGGGCACTGCCGCATGGGCCGCAACCAGCTACACCTCCAGCAGGCCTAGCCACATTGAGTAGCACGAGCTATGACCACGCCACAGGGAATGTGTGATTCAGTGGAGGGCACTGATTGGGTGGCACGCCAAGGCTGACGTCACCGCCGCAAGGTTATATCACGGCGCGCCGAACGACATTTGCTCTCTTGCACATCCAGGTCTCTCTTGCGCAGCACGTTCCTCTGGCCCTCTTGCACATTCAGGTCTCTCTTGCGCAGCACGTCCCTCTGGCCCTCTTGCATGTCCAGCTCGAACCCTTGTGCTTTCTGGCTGTCTCTGGCTGTCTTGTGCTCTCTGCGCTTCCCTGCTTGGTCTTGGGAGGTCCCTGGTGGTCCCTGGTGGTCGTTGGCTCTCCATCTGCGTGGTGCTCAGAGCGGTGGTTTGGAGCTTAGAGTGGTGCATGGACCTCGTGGGCGATCCACGAGGAGCCTGGGGTGGGCGTTGGCTCGGGCCTTCACGGTGCAGCGGAGCTTGGAGCCAAGTGGGGACGACAGACCACAGACAGATAAGGACGCACCACAGAACATTACACGATGAGACATTTCCTTTCGTAATCCATTCCTGTGTGGCGTATTTGAAGTGCGGTGTGTGGGATCCCAAATTAGGACTTTTATTTGATTACCGTCGCGTTTCATTGTTATCGGGTGCCGGGAATAAACGTGTTTATTTTTGTACATTAAATCTTGTGGTTGTTTGGTTCATTAATTCCCTGCAGGATCGAAGCCGCGGTCGGCGCGCTCCAGGTAAGCGCTTTTACCACAGCTTCCATTTTCCTTCTTCCTCCCGCGTTTTATAGCCTAATCAGTGTTTGGTCGTCACCTCAAGTAAATCTATTCTGGTCCATCCCCGGTCCCTGGTGTTAACCGAAGTGTCCGCGCGACAAGTGGTGTCAAGAGTGAGGATCTGGGACTGTCGGACAATTTTTTTTGGTCCACGGCGAGACATAGACACGGTCGGGCGTACATCGCGCCCGCCATTTTGACGAAAAATTTTCGTAGTCCGAGGCGATAAATTGTATAGTCGATTGGGCTTGCACGACGCGAAAGGCGCGTCATTAAATTTAATTTTATTCTTGTTGTAAGAGCCGCGCGGGAAAGCGACCTCCTTTACGGATGGAGGAGGTGGGCAATATGGAGGAAGGGAGAATGGAAGATGCGGGAAGCATTGAGGGTGAGTTGGAGGTAGCTGCGGTTGAGCATAGTGGTGGAACTTCCCCCGCCGCAGAGACGTCCCCCATAGACAACCAGGCCTCATTTCAATTTATGAAAGAAATGAAGGACGATGTGAGGGCTCAGAGGGAGTTAATAAATCGTAGCGGTTCGCAAACCAGTGCGGAAATGAGGGGAATGAGTAAAGAAATGAAGGATGATATGAAGGGAATGGGTGAGCGGTTGGAAGGAAAAATGGATGCTAAGATTGAAGAGTTGAGGGAAGAACGAAAGAATGGTGCCATTGGGGCTCAGGAGCAGGGAATTGTAATGGCAAGCGAATTGAAACGGGAGACTGCAAATTTACAGGTAGTTGGGTGATGCGTACAGGTAGATGTGGAGTGCCAAGAGGTGAATGGGGAATGTGAGAATTGTAATGGGGAGAGTTTCCCACCTGCTGGCCTGGAGGTTTGTCAGGACCGGGTGGATGTCACAACACCTTAACAGGGAAATGAAATTGAATCCTTGCTGTGCCAGGGCGGTGGTTCAGAGCAAGAAGGGATAACAATAGGGGGGGTCTGAGTGATGGAGCCGGACCAGGTATTTATTGGGGACGGCCTGTCGGGGCCAGAAATGATTTGTGGTGATGATGGGGATGACGAGGATGATTTGATCCAGCGGCTGGGGACCTGGGACAGTCCCATGGAGGACAAGGTTGACCAGGCCCAAAGGAGCTTGGGAGAGGAGGTGAGTCTGTCCGAGGAGGTGGGGACTCCTGTCTGTCTGTCCGAGGGGACCCTCATCGTACACTATTATTTGGTAACAGAGGCTCCAAAGTTACAGAATCAGTTGGGGGTGTGTGTTGACTCCAGGCTGGATTCGGACCTTGGGGAGTCGGGAGATCGAGCCTCTGAAGGTTTGGTCCCCGGAGAGAATTTGGACCAGCTGCAGGGAGGGGCAGAACAACCTGCAGGGGTTGTTACCTGCAGCTGCGGTTTGGGACAGGAGATAAAAATTGGTAAAAGAAAATCTAAAATAAAATTAAAATGGGCATTTGATTTGGAGCAGCCTTGGTTGGAGTTGGTCCCCGGGCTGTGTAATTTGGACAAAGGGAGGTCATTGAGGATGGCCTCGGGGAAAATTTGCCCTTTTCGAAATTTGGTAATGCCAGCCAGCTGGGGGGCTGTGCTGGCGAGATTTGGATGTGGGGTCCAGCCATGGGTGTCATGGTACGACCTGGGCCCCACGGGGGGTCTGGTGGAGTGTGGCGTCCCTTGTCCATCGGGGAGCCACCCGAGCGTGTGGCTTGGGCCGACAGGGTCACCGGACCCTGGTGGGGGTTAAGACCTCCAGGGGGTCCGAGGTGGTTTCTCAAGCCTGGGTTGGCATATATTGAAGACCACTAGGGGGAGGCGTTGTGGGTCGCACTTTGGTGGTGGCACCGCGGACGGCCAACTTGGGCCTGATGTAGTGACCACCCGGGCATGCGACCTGGCACCCTCTCCCTGAGACTCTGGGACAGCCGGCATGTGGTGACCTGCCATGCTGTGTTGGTCTATAGACGCGGGTCGAACCAAATGGACAGGAATGAGATAGCCCACCGGACAACCATTGGGGCATCTGTGGAACGTGATGGTGTGAGAGTGACCTTCCACAGATGTTCCATTATGATTTATGGACTCTCGGTTTGGGAAGAGAGCCATGGGTTTGATGAATTGGGAATGTGTAACGTGCCGAGCATATGGGCCATGCTCGGCTGGCATGTGTATGGCAAAGCATCTTTCTTTGGAGAGTTAGTAAAATGTGAAAAATGTTTGGCATGGGTAATCTGTGGGTCAGATGCAAATTTAAGGGTGAATTTTGAAATGTCATGGTGGTCACTGACAGTTGTGACACCATTATTGATCCAGGTGTGTAAGACCAAAGTGTTAGAGGCTGTGATAAAATTGATAGGTTAGCAGGACACAGCCTTCAACTGGTTGCGGGGGCGACTGTGCTGATATTTCGGATGCGGAGTCATGGGGATGTAGGTGTGTGGTCTGGGGGTCAACATGGTGCTGTGCGTGTCCGAGGTATGTGGACCATGTCTTGTGGGTTGATCTCCTGGTGGAGCATGGCTGTTGACTGGACCTTGGTGTGGTCAAGTGTGGGTGGGCACTGGGGGCTGCATGTGGTCGGACTGGGGGATGATGTGGAGATGCACGTGACGTGGCTGTAGGGATGCCACGCACTGCGACCGTGCCCCCCAGGGCCGAGGTTGTGCGTGCGGTAGTGTTGTTGGCAGCAGGTGCTCACCACATTGGCCAGCTGGGGCTAGTGCAGCTGTGTTCCTCGCAGGGGGGGCGAAGTATGGATGGTGGGTCGCACCCTTGTGACACTCATGGGCCATGTTGGCGTTTTGACTGCTCACCTTGTCCCGATGACCCTTGCACGGTAGATGTGTGGAGCTGTCGTGGCCACAGGTAGTTGTCCAGTGATAATCACCGTTGGATGCGGATTCACATGCCTGCCAGTGTAGTGGGGACAAAAGAGAAATTTGGAAGAATTTGAGAGGCCCAATGGGATAAATTTTGGGATTTTGTGGGTGGATGGCACTTTTGGACCTGACCAACCGGAAATTACCTGCTCTTGAGGTGAGTGTTGGATGTTTACTGTCCCAGGCTTCAGGACTTGCCATGTAAATTGGGGACATGTAATTTGGAGTTGGGAGCGGGTGAGAGTGATGACGTGGCCGGTGAGGGGATTGGAACGTGTGCCACACAGAGTCTTGTGGGTTGGCGTTTGTGTTAGTGTTGTGGTGATGTGATTTCATGTGGTCGTGAGAGTGGAGATAATGGAGAGGGAGAATGAGTGATGATTATGGTGTTTTGAGATGTATTGGTTAAATGTGAATGGGATTTCACATGAAGCAGGCCATGGCAACTCTTGTGACATCTTTTTGTACCATCTATGGAAATGTGTTGAGAATTGAATGGCAGCGGGGGAGGAAATGTGTTTTGGGATCTTGTGGGTGGGGAAGGTGTGTGTGTCCGCTGGTACAGATCAAGCTCTGAGGAGTGATGCCTGCGGCCGCCCTTTGCGGCAATTACCCCTGGCAGCCAGTGGTATCTGGAAATTGGAGCTCGTCGGTGGAGGGTCTGGTTGGGCGTCGTGGGGTAAATGAGACCCCGGTGACCCGTGTAGCTGCGCGGAAGCAGGAAGCAACAGAGCCTGGTGTTCATTGGAGACCTTCACCGGCGGGGTAACGGCGGAAAGGGCTGTTGGGCTGTCACAGGGCCAAGACGTAAAGATGGGGGGGGGGGGGGGGGGGGGGGAGCAATGAACTTGTAAGTCAGTTGACTTGTTTTGGGACTGCGGGCACCACAGCCTGAAGCGACCCCACCATCTTACTTGTGCGGTACCTCCCCGCTGCCTAGTTGAGGAATGCACACATGTATACGACATCAATGCCATGGTCCTGCAGGGGGGAGTATTAAGTACGTGCTTGTAATGATTTTGTGTGTGATGACTGATGACTATGGAATGAGTGTGCGTGGATACGGGGTTTGTGTTGAATGAATGAGGGTGAAATCCACCGAGCCATGTCACTCACCTGTAACATCTGGACAGGGTCTGCGGAAATTTAGGGGTACATTGGGATGGCCCCGCAGGTAAGGTTGCGTCTTGTGGCATCCACCGTGGGACGCGGTCTATAGACCGGGGTATGTCCAAATGTTTAGACTTTTGGGAGTTTTGAATTTTTTTTGAATAAGGTTAAGCTTCGTGGTTAAGTAGGTTTTGCGTGTTGTTTGTTTCCTCCCTCCGCAGGAACAACGAATGAAATGTACATATTTGACTGCATGATTGTTAAGGGGATTATCATGTTAAGAAGTATCGGTCGGAAGTCCGACTCTATTCCCACAGCCCTCCTGATTTATTTCTTATGTTAATTAAGTGTGTGACAGTAAGGGGGGGGGGGGGGGGCTGTGTTATGTCGGTCGGGTAAAGCAATATCGAGAGTCACGTAGATCTGAATAGGTAACATGTTTCGACTGTCGCGATAGGGAATCTACCTGTAATAAGTTCTGTGTGTTTAGTCCGGTTTGTCGGGTTAAGATGTCTGCTTGTGAACATCCCAGGATGTTCGAGTGTTGGATAGTGTCGGGAATAATGATAACTTAAATTAAAGATTAAATGTTATTGTTTGCGTTTACTTGTTTGGATGTTCTTGTTTGAGTGTTATTGTTTGAGTGTTATTGTTTGAGTGCTCTTCCGCGGTTCAAGTCTTGTCAATCGGCGGCTTGCGCTTCATAAAATGACGTGAACATGTTTTCGGGAAGCTTTGTATCACTTTGTGATAATATATGAAAAGGTAAATAACGGAGCAGGATTAAAGAAAAAAATTCCTGTACATTAATGGTCAAGGCTCGTGGAAGTGTGAGTACACCAGACGGATCAGGACATCATGGGATAAAAGGAACAGGAGACAGAGAAGGGGAAATACCAACGAGGAAAGCTAGGAAAGTGTAGGGGGTGCAAGACCAGAAAGGTGGTGGTAGAAGACAGAGACCACCGCCCTGTCTGCGATGGCGAGTGATAGCCCCATAGACTCAGTTTAATCGCAGGAGCTTCCAATGATCTTGAAGCCCTTGGTTTCCACGGTCAAGCTGAACAAGATGTGAGTCAGGCGATTCAGCCCAGAGGGGAGAGCAGTATTTCATCAAGCTGCACATGAAGGCCTTGAAGGTGGATACGAGTTCAGGTGTGCCAAAGAAGGACTTTGTACGTCGGAGGATGCCCAGTCGGAGGCTGGATTTGGAGGCCAGCTTGGAAATGTGGTTATCCCAGGAAAGATTATGGCAGACAGTGAGACCCAAAAGCTTGAGGGACTGAACTTCCTCAAGGGGATTGTAAAGAAAGTGGATGGGAGGGTTTGCCAGGTGGTCCTTTCAGAGAGAGGGAGAGTGAGATTTGTCAGGATTAAAAAGACATATTCAAAGTTTTTGACAAGTTTGTGATTTCTCTCAAGGTATGAAGAGACGGCAGATGCGGCGGTCCGCCTGTCCGAATGATGAGGGATCTCAGGAGCAGGAGCAGAGCGAGACTCGAATTTGCCTCGCAAGTGGAGATAAATGTATGAAAATGAGCAGTGTTGGCGGGGCTGCACCAGCTATGACAGGTAAGTCTGGTGGCTTCTTTGTTGCTGATTGACGTATTTACACATTGTGGGTTTTTTACACTGCGCTCGCAAAGTGAAAAGCAGCGTTAAGCGATCGGGTGCGCACGTGCGTGTGGGCATTTTAAAAATTCATTTTCTCACTAACCGTTTGTCCGATTGACATGAAAATTCCACCATCGGAGTGCCTCCTCCTGTATAATTTTCTTATGCATAAGTACGACGTCATAGGTGACGTGGTGCGAATGCCATCTTGGCAAAACGTTGCATCTCTACATCTCCGAAACCGCTCAATGGAAAAAGTTGAAACATGGCTTATTGTTAAGCACTCCCCATGGAGAATAAGATATGTTGATGATGATGTCATCGGTGCCTTCATTATGATGTCATAATTCGACAAGTACAACACTTGATAATGATAATGGTAGCCAATGATGTAGTGTGTTTGTCTGTCCAGACGATACCGTTTTTACCATTTGAGCTTTTGTCATCAAATCTTCACGAAACCTTTAATATGGGAATATGGATAAAATAATTCATACCAGAGCTGCATACCTGATGATGATGTCGAGTCTCTTCAGGCAATGATGGCATTGCCTTTCTATGGGTGCTACACACGGGTCAGTGTGTGGTAGAGACGGGGGGGGGGGGGGGGGGGGTAATGTGGGTGGAGGGGGGGGGGCACGCCACTCCTCTCCGTCTCTTTCCTGACCGTTGGGGGATTCACCGTCTTCTGACCGTGCTGTTGGAGTCAACTTGACGTCTGCCCATCTCTTATGAAATCCATGGTTTCGACGTCTGCTCATCTCTGATGAAATGCATGGACTCGATTTCAGCCCATCTCTGATGAAATGCATGGACTCGATTTCAGCCCATCTCTGATGAAATCCATGGACTCGACGTGTGCCCATCTCTGATGAAATCCAGATACTTGACGTCTGCCCATCTCTGATGAAATCCAGGTACTTGACGTATTCCCATCTCCGATGAAATCCAGATACTTGACGTCTGCCCATCTCTGATGAAATCCATGGATTCGACCTCTGCCCTTCTCCGATGAAATGCGTGGACTCGATGTTTGCCCATCTTTGATGAAATCCAGGTACTTTACGTCTGCCCATCTAGATGAAATCCAGGTACTTGACGTCTGCCCATCTCTGATGAAATCCAGGTACTTGACGTCTGCCTATCCCTGATGAAATCCAAGCACTCCATCACAAAACAAGCCATGCATTGATCTGCACGTGTCAAGTTTCAGTGGAGTTTGTTTTTATAATACATACGCACATTGGGTGCTGAAAGGTTGGGTTTGGGTCGTCGGTACACACAAGCAAGGGATGTGGGGTTGGCCTAATTGTGTGAATTAATCACGGCTAACGATTTATTGTAACCCCCTCTCCCACCACCAAAGCTTCGCCTGCATACGTGCCCGTGGAGAGCCGGACGGGGCCGTTCCTGGACGACCACGTCGACGCGTTGGCTGAACATCAACCCATCTGCAATTCGCTGTGTGAGTGTGACGGGCCCGAGTCCGGGGGATAAAATAAGATTGATTAAGTGCTGCCCTGAGTCTCTGCGTCCCCGATCATTGTACATACGTGTGGGAATAATTAAACCTGTGTTCTTCCTTTCTTCCCTTCGATCGTTCCTGTGGTTTCTTCATTGGCTAAGCGTGGTACGAATAGAACCGCTCGAATAGGGTTCCACTACTAGGACTGCACGGACCACGTGGTACTTAATCCGCTCGGCGTACTCAAACCACATATCGCTCGTGCTAGGCTTGCTTCCTCGCTTCCGTGGCAGCGCAGGGAACTAGGTACGAGCGAGAGTTGGTCCCGAAACCCTACTTTGCGTTTGCCCGGAAGGGACGTTTCAAGTCTCGGTTCCGTCAAGCCCAGAAAGAACAAAGGGGATTAATCCCCCTTGGTAAGGGGAAGAAGGGCGGCGGAGAACCGTAACAATATATACTGAAACGCAAAAGAAACTTACCACCTTTGAAACCTTTAAATATCAACAATAACACTGCGTGTAGTAAATGTGTGAACTTATTTGTGGACAATAGTGTCCTCACTGTCAGACAAAACGGTCATGGATGGTCACTTGAACCTTCAATGGTCACTTCATAGCACAGCTGTTGAACAGCCGTTTTGACTGTCAGTGATTAGCCAAGGGGTACGGGATGATTTTAATGAGCTGCACGTGATGTCTTGATATTGGCTTTAAAAAGGCCAGTGCAAAATGGGCATTCCAATCAACATGCCACGATTGTCAAGGGATCAACGGCAGCGTGCCCTGGGCATGCTGCAAGGCGGACTGAGCTACCGTGAGGTGGCACGTCGCCTTGGCTGTTCACACCAGACGATATCGGCCCTTGGTGGACAGAGACACCCTCCACAACTCTGCAGATGACAGACCTCGATCAGGGAGGCCAAGAGTCACCACTGCAAGGCAGGACAGGCAGATGGTCCGAAGTCACCTGCGGGATCGATTCCGTCCAGCATCCCGCACTGCGGCAGAAACTCCGGGGCGTGCAAACCCACGGATCTCCAATGATACTGCACGAAGACGACTGCATGACTATGGTCTGACTGCCAGAAGACCATACAACTTACCACTTGTTTGAAATGTAATAAAATTGTAACAGTTCAAAATAAAACAAACCAACAATTGCTAATTGAAACATTGGCATTTTATTGATGACATGTCAAGTTTTTGACCAAGATACACCATCTCATCAGTTTGTTCTACAGTACAGAACAGCACAGGGTGCAATGTCAGTCCCCTTTCAATAGCGTGTGTGGCCACCATTGTTTTGGATACAGGCAGTGCATCATCGGCATATACTGCCTACCAGTCTTTGGATGGATTGCTGCTGGATTCTGTCCCACTCAGTCCTCAATGTCTGAAGCAGCTCTGCCCGTGTCCTGGCCCTGCCAACTACGCGTCTCCCAAGCTCATCCCACAGGTGCTCTATGGGATTCAGGTCAGGGGAGAGCGCAGGCCACTGCATGGTGTTGATGTTCTCGCATTGGAGAAATGCAGTGTGGTAAAGCGAGCAGCATGGGGACGAGCGTTGTCATGCTGAAAGGTTCTCAGTTCTGGGTGGTCTAGCAGGAATGGCAGCAGATGAGGTTGCAGGATGTTATCCACATACCGCTGGGCGTTAAGATTCCCATCCACAACCACCAGTGGCGTCCTGTACCGGCCTGATATGGCGGCCCACACCATCACATTTGGGCCACCCCACCTGTTGGCTTGACGCACGCAACAATCGGCATATCGCTCGCCAGTTCCTCTTCAGACACGCTCACGCCCATCAGGACTGTCCACACAGAACCTTGACTCATCGCTGAAAGCGACCTCGTTTCACTGTGCCAAGGTCCACCGCTGATGCTACTGGCACCATCTCTGTTGGTTGCGGCGATGGGCAGCCGTCATCACGGGGCCTCTGTATGGTCATCTGGCAGTCAGACCATAGTCATGCAGTCGTCTTCGTGCAGTATCATTGGAGATCCGTGGGTTTGCACTCCCCGGAGTTTCTGCCGCAGTGCGGGATGCTGGACGGAATCGATCCCGCAGGTGACTTCGGACCATCTGCCTGTCCTGCCTTGCAGTGGTGACTCTTGGCCTCCCTGATCGAGGTCTGTCATCTGCAGAGTTGTGGAGGGTGTCTCTGTCCACCAGGGCCAATATCGTCTGGTGTGAACAGCCAAGGCGACGTGCCACCTCATGGTAGCTCAGTCCGCCTTGCAGCATGCCCAGGGCACGCTGCCGTTGATCCCTTGACAATCGTGGCATGTTGATTGAAATGCCCATTTTGCACTGGCCTTTTTAAAGCCAATATCAAGACATCACGTGCAGCTCATTAAAATCATCCCGTACCCCTTGGCTAATCACTGACAGTCAAAACGGCTGTTCAACAGCTGTGCTATGAAGTGACCATTGAAGGTTCAAGTGACCGTTTTGTCTGACAGTGAGGACACTATTGTCCACAAATAAGTTCACACATTTACTACACGCAGTGTTATTGTTGATATTTAAAGGTTTCAAAGGTGGTAAGTTTCTTTTGCGTTTCAGTATATTATATATATATACATATATATATATATATATATATATATATATATATATATATGTATATGTAAATATTGTTGGGGTTTTGAGAACCCACACAGGTAACATCATTAAAGGTTAAAGGTTGCACCCCATAGTTAGGTCACCTTAGGACGTTAGTTATTTCATCGTATGTGTTTCGGATAAGGCCATTTCCAATAGTTGCATCTGCATTGTGTAAAACAAATAAGAGTAGGCCCCGTCCGTCCATTTTGCAGCCTCCCTTCAATCGACGCCATTAAGCGCTATCCAGTCTGTACTCCATCACCCCTCCCAGTTTGTTACGCTGGCTTGCCAGCAGCGTTTGCTGCTCTTGCTCGCTCAAACCAGCCCAAAGGCCATGAGGTAAGGCCCGAAAAGGGGGCGGAGCGCAAGGGGGGAGGTGTGGCCACGTCAAGCAGCCGTCAAAGGTGGAGCCAGTAAGCCCTCACCAGCCAATCAGGGCTGAGGCGACATCGCCTGACAGGGTGTCGCTGGACATTCCAAAGGGTTCGCTGGGCGTGGCAATATAACCCTTCGCGCGAGGCCCCCACCTCAGTTATGAGGAGGACAAGCTCTGTTGAGTGATGAGCTCGAGTTATGAGGAGGGCAGTGACAAGTTACGAGCCTTGAACAGAGTTATGAGCCGGGGTCCTCTGTTGAACAGATGAGAAGGGAGAGGCGCTTTGTTCGTGTTCAGAGTTACGAGGTGGAGAGACGCGCGGTTACAAGCCTTGATTGATTGATTGCGCTTTACAAAGGGCTGGCGCGCGGCACGCATTGCAGAGGACTGCAGCGTGCAGAAGGACGTTGGTGAAAGGCGCTTGGTAACACCCTTGGGGAAGTGGCGCATCGGTCATAGCAATACCGGGAGCGCGTATAAAGGCGCCGGTACACCGATTGCGTACGCAATATAATCGCCAGCCCAACCGATCCCCCGATATATACTTGTCCGCTTCGCGCCTACGCCACGCGGAGAGCTGCCTGCCGTCTTCCACCATCTGCACGGTACGAGTCGGGGACCGGACGAGCTGTGGACCATTGGACCCTCAACCCGACCATCTACAAACCCCGTGAGAGTGAGTCTGAGTGTGAACGGGCCCATGTCCAGGGATAAGTATAAGACTGTTTAAGGCTGCCCTGTGTATCTGCTTCTTCCTCTTCCTTGTACATTGCTCTTTCTTTTCCTCTTCTTATTTGTACAAAGTGTATAATAAACCCATCTGTTCTTCCTGTTTTCCTGATTCGACCGTTTTAGTCATTTCCTCCATTGCGTAAACGCGGCACGAACCACTCCAATCGGATTAGTTCCTTGTAACGGCCCGAATCGCGCTCACTTCGCTCGGCGTGTCCACTACCACCGTGGTTCGGGTGGGGTTATTTCCTTGCTTCACGGCCGGTGTTAGTACTTAGGTAATAGGACTAATTCGACCAACAACCCTATTTAACACCGACCGGAAGGAACGTGATAGCCCCGGGATCGCGTCGGTCAGATAAAGGACAAGGGGGTTGATCCCCCCTTGATAAGGGGAAGGCCGACGGTCGAGATCCGCAACTATATATATATATATATATATATATATATATATATATATATATATATATATATATATATATATACATATATATATATATATATATCTATATATATATATCTATATATATATACATATATATATATATACATATATATATATATATACATATATACATATATACAAATATATATATATATATATATATATATATATATATATATATATATATATATATATATATATATATATATATATATATATACGTATATATATATATAAACAGACTTGGCATCTAATGTGGAATTTTTTTTTCTTTCTTGACTTGGGTTTACTTTCTGAACTCAGTATATCAATCTGGTGAGTTTATTTTACCCTTCGGTGATGTCTTTGTTGAAAGAACCATGTCACTGATTGTCTGTCGCAGCAAGAAGTCAACAACAGGATTATATCACAGGTGGCGTGGCAAAATGTAAGGACAGGTACATTTGACGATTGGCTTCACAGTCGGGTATACAAGTGTTCTTGCGTTCTGTATTAGTGGAAAACAACTGCTGCACGTCTCCAAAAGTTATTGCCGCTTCCTCTGGAGATGGTCCGTCAACTCGACAATGCTGTTTGTCATGGAGTGATGGCTTTACGAAATTACGCATGAAACCGTGCTATTGCTCAGCAGTATGGCATCACTCAAGGTCAGGTGTCAAAGATCCTGAAACGAAATGCTCAGAGGGGTGTCCCTACTCCAATTCCGAGGCCAGGACGTCCCCGCAGAACCACAAGGAGGGATGATCGCCAGCTGCACCGGTTAGTCTGCAATGGCCGTACCAAGTCAGCTAATCGTTTTCGGGCTGAGTGGCAGCAACTGACAAATGTGCCTGTATCCAGAAGGCTAGTCAACCAATGACTGGTTTAGGCAGGCTATCGTGCCAGGCGTCCCCTGAGAAAGCCACGCCTGACCAGACAACACAGCCAGCGCCGATTGCAGTGGGCCAGAGAGCACCGTCAATGGCAGCCAGGACACTGGAATCACGTGACCTTCAGTGACGAGTTTAGATTTCTGGTCTATCGTCAAGATGGCCGCGTCCGAGGGTGCAGACAAGTGCATGAAGCCCACAACGAAGATTGTATAGTGCCAAGAGTCCAAGCTGGAGGTGGTGGGGTGACCGTTTGGGCTGCTTTTCATGCATGGGGCAAAACTGACCTGGTTGTTCTGAATGGAAACCTGAACCAGTTCAAGTACAGGGTCATTCTGGAAGAAACATTGCTTCCATTTGCTCGTGCAGCCTTTCGAGGAAACTTTGTCTTCCAAGATGACAATGCACGGCCTCATCGTGCTCGCATGATCCAACACTTTCTTGCTGACCGTGGTGTAGAGCATATGGAGTGGCCTGCCATGTCCCCGCATATGAATCCGATAGAGAACTTGTGGGCAGAATTAACGTGTCAAATCGACAACTTGGACCAGCAGCCTGCCTCTGTGCGTGAATTGCAGCAGACTATTGTCACTGCATGGCAAGCGATTCCTGTCCAAACCTTGGCAAATCTCGTGAACAGCATGCCTCGACATGGACGTGCTCTCGTGAATGCTCGTGGGGGTTACACTAAGTACTGAACTGTAATTTTACTGTCCGTAATCCCAGTCATAATTTAGCTTTCGTTTTTGTTGAAATTTTTTTTGGCTAATGTGCAAAATAAAGAGATACTTCTGGAAAACGTACAGAAGTTTAACACAGTACTGTCCGTGAATTGAGTTTGATATCAGTTTACATCACTTTCAAGGATCAATTTATTTGCTTCGAAATTTCAAATGTGGTTTTTGTTTCTTTTAAAGGTCACATTAACAAAATCTAGAATAATTTCAACTTCTCCACCCATCCTTCAGCGTCCTCAAACGTATTTTTGACTCGAAGGTCTCAAGAAACTCATTTTGCAAGAAATGTTCGTTTCCCATTAATCGTACTTTTTTCAAAATCCAATCTCACCCCTCCCCTCCAAATCTTCCCCATCACCCCTTCCCTCCAAAACTTCCCCATCACCCCTTCCCTCAAAAACTTCCCCATCACCCCTCCCCTCCAAATCCACCCCCTTGCCCCTCCCCTCCAAATCTTTCCCATCACCCATCCCTTTCAAATCTTCCCCCTTGCCCCTCCCCTCCAAATCTTCCCCATCACCCATCCCTTTCAGATCTCCCCTCTTGGCCCTTCCCTCCTAAACTCCCCCCACACCCCTCCCCTCCGAGACAATCCCTCACTCCTCCCCTCCTAGACTCCCCTCTCACCCCTCCTCCTCAAAGCGTCCTCCCCGCTTCTTCCCCCTTCCAACTTTCACCTTCATCTCCCTCAACCTTCTGCCTCACTCGTCCCCCTCCTCAAATAACCCCTCACTGCACCTCACCCAATCACCATCAAACCTTTTGTCCGCCCCATCCTTCCCTTTCTCCGAGCTATTCTGAAATCTCTGACACACCTTCAACAGCTCTCCCTACCTCTTCCACCTCTTCCACATCTTACCCTACCCCTCCTCCCCCCTGTTCTGTATCTGATGCTCCCCCTTCCTCTTCATTAACGGTATGGACCTCAAACATCCGGGGCCTTCGTTCAAACTTAACCGATCTCTCCATACAGGTTGCTTCTGTCAAACCAGACGTGATCTGCTTAACAGAAACTTTCCTTCTTCATGATGTCTCTGATTCCTTGGTATCTCTCCCAGGTTACTCCCTCCTCCGGAATGATAGACCTGAGCCTCGTCCTGGAGGGGGCGTTGCTATCTTTTTACAAAACTCTCTTGCTCACTCGCCCTGCACTGCCCTCTCTCCACCTCACCCCCAGGAATACCTTTGGCTACGGCTTCCCCTTCGCTCCCACCTTTTGTTCATATGTGTGTTGTACTGTCCACCAAACAGTGATGACTCCATCTACATTTCGCTGTCTGATAATATGGACCAACTTCTATCTACCCATCCCATCTCTCTCTTCCTCATATGTGGTGATTTCAATTGTCACCATGCCAGTTGGCTGGGTGTGGGTACCTCTCTCACCAGCCATCGCTCTTCAGCAAAGGACTTCTGTGACTCACTGGGACTGACACAATCTGTCAATTTCCCGACCCGGATCTCAGTCAACGGAGCATCTTCTCTTCTGGACTTGGTTATGACTAACTTCCCTGAAAATGTCTGCTGCTCTTCTTCTGCTCCAATCGGCTCATCTGATCATGTGCTTGTTAAAGTGGACATCTCTCTGACCATTCTCAGAGAGCCTCCTCAGCGTCGACGAGTCTGGCATTTCACTCAGGCCAACTGGCTTCAAGCAGCCATCAATCATCTGGACTGGTCTCCCATCTCTACCGCCTCTGACATCAACTCATCCTGGGAATTCTTCCAAAGTAAATTGCTCTCTCTCGTGCACAGATTTATCCCATCTCGTCTTCAGTTGTCATACTCTTCCTCCCGTCCATGGTACACGGAATCTTGTGGTGAGGCTATTGCCCAGAAACCACTTGCTTTCGTCTCCTGGAAAGCAAATCCAACGGAAGGAAATCTCATTTCCTTTCACAAAGCCCGAAACAAGTGTGTGTCCACCCTCAGGAGAGCCAGGAAACAATATCTCTCTGTTCTCAGGACAGAACTCTCTTATCTGTTTCCCTCTTCCAAATCCTGGTGGCGTCTGGTCAAATCTGTTTCTGGTGTTTGTTCCCCCTCCATCCCCTCCCTCACCTCAAACGGCCACACGGCTGACTCCGCACGTGAAAAAGCTGAATGCCTCAACTCTGTGTTTGCCTCTAAATCTTGTGTCCCAAACCCATCCCTCTCTGTACCCACCATACCCAGTCGTACCCAGCTGCTCCTGGACTCTGTGTCCTTTCCTCCTGACAAGGTGGAAAAGTTTCTGTCAACCCTCGACTCTGATTCTGCAACTGGACCTGACGGCATCAGCCCACGGGTCCTAAAATCCTGTTCTCCCGCTCTTTCACTCCCTCTCTCTGTTCTCTTCACCCTCTCTTTTGCTCAAGGTCATCTGCCATCTGCTTGGAAATCTGCCAACATCACCGCTTTGCACGAAAAAGGTGCAAAAACAGATACCAGCAACTACAGACCAATCAGCCTTCTCCCAATTATCAGCAAAGTCATGGAATCCATCATTGCTTCAGATATGAAATCTTTCCTCTTCTCCAATGGCTTGATCTCTGATCATCAGTTTGGTTTCAGACCTGGTCACTCTACTCTGGACATGCTGCTTCTGCTTTCTCAACAATGGATGGAGGTCCTCAATGCCAAACAGGAAATTAGAGCTGTCTCCCTTGACATATCACGTGCCTTCGATACGGTCTGGCACCCCGCTCTGCTCACCAAACTCTCCTCTTTTGGTATCCATGGAAATCTCCACGCATGGCTGGCGGACTTCCTCTCTCGTCGTAGTCAACGTGTGGCCCTGAATGGGTTTCTCTCATCTCCTCTTCCTGTTCAGGCTGGAGTTCCCCAAGGCAGTGTTCTGGGCCCTGTGCTTTTTCTGGTCTTCATCAATGATCTGACTCTCTTGAAAATCCTCTCTATCTCTTTGCTGATGACTCTACTCTCTGTCGCTCCATTCTTCATCCCTCAGATCGGCAGTCTGCAGCCTCCTCACTCTCTGCAGACCTGGACAAAATCACAGACTGGGCAAACAAGTGGAACATGTCTTTCAATCCTGACAAATCTCACACTCTTACGATGTCTCTCCGAAAAGACCGACTGGACAACCCTCCCATCCACTTTCTGAATAATCCTCTCCAAGAAGTTCTGTCACTCAAGCTTTTGGGTCTCACTATCTGCCATGATCTTTCCTGGGAAAACCACATTTCAAATCTGGCCTCCAAAGCCAGTCGTCGACTGGGCATCCTCCATCGTGCGAAGTCCTTCCTTGGCACACCTGGGCTCCTCACCACATACAAGGCTTTCATCCGCAGCTCAATGGAATACTGCTCTCCCCTCTGGGCTAGTGCTCCTGCCTCACACCTTGCTCGTGTTCATGCTGTTGAAACCAAAGCATTCAGAATCATTGGAATCTCCCGCGATGAAGCTAACTCCAAGGGCCTCTCACTCACTCACCGTAGGCAGGTTGGTGGTCTTTCCGTCTTCTACCGACTCCTCTCTGGCCTTGCCCCCCCCCCCCCCCCAGCTGTCTCTGGGCTCTGTCCCACAAATATTCCTACAGGTCGCACAAGATCTGCCTGCAACCCTATTATGGTTAAACTGCCAAAATCAAGACTCTCTGCTCACCTTCACTCCTTCATTCCTCTTTTCTCCCGCCTCTGGAACAAACTCCCTCACTCTCTTCAATCCCACTCCACCCTCCAGGTCTTTAAAACAGCTGTTCACCACCATCTCTTATCTTCCCCCATCCAAAACTTGGTCTTTTCTATCCCTGCTAATTTCACCCCAATTCCACTTTTTTGAAATACCAACTTCTTTCCTGGAAGTCCTTGGTGTCCTTGTGTTTTATACTTCTCCCACCCCCCTCCTCAAATAACACCAGGCTAGGCTATCCTCCGCAACCCCCTTCCCACGCGTCCTCCCCCCAAGCCCTCTCCCTCCCACACATCTCCCTGCTCTTAAATGTTGTGTGCTCTCAAGTGTTTGTGTGCTTCCCCTTCTCTTGTCTTCCGCTCCCTCTTTTTATATATTTTGTTTGTCTGTTTGATTTGTTTGTGAAGTAAATGTCAGCTCTTTCACGAGCCTCAATTCAGTATACATAAAAATAAAAAGAAAACACATAATTCCAATGAACTTTTGGTTCTAAGTCATCTTGAAAATTAAGTTCACCCCCACAAAAAAAATATTCCATATTAAATGCCAAGTCTGTTTATATATATACTGTACGTATATATGTATATATATATATATATATATTGTTACAGACACGACTTTGATGTTAAAGTGGGCCGAGCGGAATGGCCGTCGTGTCCGCACAAATTACCCGACTATACTCGACGTTGACGAAGTCGCGTTACGCTGGCTCAATAAGAAAAAGAAGACACCCGGCTGGGTTATAAAATGACGACACCAGGGATACGGTTCTCAAGACCTCCGGAGGAGATTATATTCGTTACGGAAGGTCAGATTACAGGGACGAGAGGTACAACATAGAAAGACAAGCACTTAGACACAATCTTATATTAACCCCGGACAGACGACAGACAAACGGGACAACGGCTGACTCACACGGGGGTTGATGGCAGGAAAGCGGGTATCGATGGCTCAAGGTGCACTCTTGGCTCAAAGCAGGGTACACGGTTCGGTCCAGAGATGCGGGGAGGTCTCGTCGCAGCGCTCAGAGGTGACGTTCTTTCTCAGGCCTCTCCAAACTCAGGCGCATCTGTTTCAGCGCTCGCAGGTCCTTCTTTCTCCAGCTGGGGCGCATCTCACGTCACGTCCGCTACGTGGCCGCGTATATCCGGCGGGGAGTGACACGCCCTCGGCTCGCTAGCGCCGCCCCAGATGGAATCGGTCCGCCCTTCTGATTGGGTGCGGGGGGTTACCAGGCTCCGCCCTTGAGGAGGAGCTGACAGCCAGCCCCTCCGTGGTAACCCCGTGGAGCGCGTGGTCAATGGCGCTAATCGAGCCGGTGTGAGGACGCATCCTCCCCCGCGCCGCCGCCATCTCCTCCGTTGCTGCAGCCATAGTTGGTTGGGGAAGAAGATGGAAGGAGGTACGGGAAAGGTCCTAAACTCACTACTGATGCCATATAATCACATTCTGGTGCAACGAAGAGTCATAATTAATGGAGACGAGGCCTTAACTGACATAGACTAAGAATAACTAGGAAGATGTCCGAAAGTTGTCTACGTGTGGTGCGGTGGACCTGGGCACGACATTTAATGGGGGAATAAGGGGAAGGTCGGCTCTACTGATTGTTATTTACATGCAATGGGACTAGGGAATGGGGGATTGGGGAAAGTTGGGGAGTATTGGAGAAAATAGGGGAATATTTACAAGCGGATATGGAGGCCAAATTCCATATTCGCAACATTGCACCCTTCTCTACCCTCGGGGCGTCCCGACCCGATAAATTTTTACCTACTTTAGTGTGGCACGCAATGTAGTTCCCTCTACTATTAACTCTACCCTGAGTGCGACAGTTTTACAGATATTCACGAATGAGTAAATATGTCCCCCTGCGACGTTGCACCCTTCTCCTCACAGAAACACACCCACAGGATAACCGAATCCGGAAAGAATTCTCAAACTAAACATACAGCCGGTAGGGAGCATTATTTACAAGATTACGCTGATATCTACACTACGATCCAGGACCTGTTTTTGGAGGAACACATGCAGATGTTATGCATAGAGAGAGCGCGCTTGCCAGCATCGATACACCAACCCACGAGTGCTCTGTGGCCGACGGCCTTTAATAACGTGCAGAGCACCCTTTCCCAGCATCAAAAGCACCACCCCACCACCAATCGGTGCAGTCACCATTGTTCATTGGAATAAAAATAAATTCGACAACCCCTAACCCTGCAGGTGTCTCTTGCTCTTCTTGTGGTGCACTTGGTGTTAACTAAAAGTGGTTCACCTGTATGGCATAGGTGCCACGTTGACCCATAGGTCCATCCCCGGGTGGTGCTTGGCCGCAAACGAACTGCGGTCCATTGTGGGTGGCCACAAACATTGCGGTCCATATGGTGTATCGATCCCGGCAGCAAACAGCGAAAGTGCAGGCCCACAACTGCGCAGCCAGCACCTCTCTCTCCTCTCTCTCTACCCCAAAGCCAGATCCTCGGAGGTGGGAGACAAAAGAAGCAGACAAGTGAGTAAGGTGGTAAGGGCGCAAAAGTGCACGCAATGTAAGGTGATGCACACTGGGGGCACATGGGAACCAGGTGAGACAGGTACGTTCCTATCGTACGCCCCCCCCCCCCCCACCAGGTAACCTACATGGCCCCTCCCTTACCCCTTACTGTATCCACAAAACACAACACTACCCATAAACATCTACTTTACAAATCAACAAACATCCCTACTGTCTTCCCCGTTCCTCCCATAAACCAAATTCGTCTTCTCTCCCTCCTAACCAATCAAATTTGCCATTTTCAACTCTCATCATAATTTGCCATCTCCAACTGCACATCAAAATTTGCCATTACCAATTCATCATCAGTCCCTCCTAGGGAGGGAGAGATGGAATCACCCCAATGTCTCATCCACGTCGTGATGCGTCTCACAAATCCACAGCAATCTCATTTCCTGCAACAAAACAAAGAAAACACAGGTGTGGAGTCATCATCATCACAGGTAAGTGGCTGCGTATGGTGCGACAGGTTCTTCAATCCTAACTATTTCCTAAATGACTTTAACAACTTTACACTACCCGGGGTCTTTCTCCGGCCAAACCATTGGCCCTCTTACACTATGGGTTCTAAAAACCAATTCCCATTGGCCAAACTGTGGTGCTCTTCAATTTGGGGGTCTCACTCCCCCGATTCATCTCCCGGTGCCCTCGCACAATTTCTGGGCTGCGGCGTGTACCTCTCCCAGTGGGTCTACCCACCTGCACACCTCCACCACTGCAGTTGCCTCCGAGCTTACCTGCTCCTTTCCCTAACCTAACTACCTGGGGAAGGCCCTCTGGCACTCTCCCCACTCGGTGCCCTCTCTGGCACTGGGCTACCCGGGTCCGTCCTCCGGATCCTCGGGCCCCATCCACAACTCTACCGGCTCCCAGAGCCCACCTGCGGCCTCACCTGGCCGACATCCTCACAGTGGTGGAGTGCCCAACCAACTACACACACCAACAGGCTACACGCCCAGCCATTTCCACAACACTAATGCACCCATTCACAACACCATTCTGCAACGCACCACAGATGCCAATATCCAACCACAATTTACCTGTACCCTCTACCTAACACTTACACTACCCGCCCCGGGTATCCGTGATGGGGGTCCACTCTTCCCCCATTCACACCTTCGCACCATGCACACCACTCCGTACCACTCACTCCAACTCTCTCCACACACCTGTACTTGCACACCTGTGCTCTCATTCTTGGTGCCGCCTGCACCCTTCTCTCCCCAAGCGCATTCGCGCTGATCCACACACTCACTACTCACACACTGCTCCACACACCTGTCCAGTTGCACACCTGTGCAATCACACCTGTTAATTCTCACAAACACGGCATCATCTCAGCTAACTACTCCCTTCTGAAACTTGCGCTTCCCAGTCGTCCCTTTAAACTATTACGCTCCCACGTCATTATCATCCACACTAATCTACCTGCGTCCCCACTACAGGTATCAGTCACTAACTAAACTTAACGTTACCTAATGTCAATCCTCGCTAGATCCCTACACACCATATCCTAACCCACCCGGGCTAGTTTTCACCGCCATACACCCCATAAGCTATTGCTCCTTTGCCCCACCTGTGAGGGATGGTGGATTTGCCATCCCACCACATCGGGGGTCTCTCACTACCAATTTCGCTCGTCCAAATCCAACAATTCAAAAATTTTCCATTTACTGCCAATTCTATTCACTTTTCTAAATTTCGTTTTAAATCACTATCACTATCACCATCACCCGTCTACTTATTACATCCTCTCGGTGCGCCAATTTCCTTGGAAAGCTCGGCTTCGTACAGCCGAGCCATGAACGCGGGTTCTTTTGTGCCAGCGGCTGGATACGTCCCGTATTCGTGGCAGGGATGGGGGCTTACCCGGGCCGAGATCCCACGCACCACCCCGGCGTGGAGCCATCCAATGTCCCGATCTCGACCCGCCGGCACGTCTCCACAAAACGTGGTCGCCATGACGACCCTTCCCATCCAGCCGCCCGCTCCACCCAGTGGAGCCTGGACGCGGCCGTTCAAAGCGAGGCCCGGCACGCACCGAGGGCCCGCTTCGGCTAAAAGTCGCTCTAAACTCTATCCCGTCTAACGTCGATGCTTCACCCGGACGCCCACACCCCGCAGCCCGTTCCTTGCTCACACATCCAGCCGTGCCCATTCTCCTTGTACCGTTCCTTACACACCCAGGTACACCCATTCCACTCACAGCCTTGGTCACACACCTGACCACCGAACACTTTGGCACACATTCGTTGGTAGCACACCTCACCAATACACCGCTTCGCACCCCCTCTTCTGTCACCTCCTCTGTGACAATCACAGGTGTGCCCTCATTCGCACACCCAACCACGTGCCTCACCACCAACTCCAGCGTGCATTCCCACTCACGCTCTACCATTCCAGGTGTGCATCCTTCCATCCCAGGTGTACATCCTCGCTCACCTGGCACAACCAACTCACTCTCCTTGTCACTCTCAATACTCTCACCACCACTCTTGACAACGCACTCACCCTTACTCTTGACAGCGCACTCTTTCCTCGTGCAGCTGTCCGTCACACACCTTTCTCGCGCACACTCTCCCGTTACACCCTCTGTAACACTCACCACAGGTGGACACTCTTCCTTACTTCTGACAGCGCACTCTTTCCTCATGCACCTGTCCGTCACACACCTTTCTCGCGCACACTCTCCCGTTACACCCTCTGTAACACTCACCACAGGTGGACACTCTTCCTTACTTCTGACAGCGCACTCTTTCCTCATGCACCTGTCCGTCACACACCTTTCTCGCGCACACTCTCCCGTCACACCCTCTGTAACACTCACCACACCACGCTTCCATGTGCTCCCTCGCACACACGCTACGACCGACTCACTCTCGCCAGCACACTCACTCCTTGGCACGCACTTTTTCCTCACACACCCCAGAGTCGGACTTTCTTGCACACCTCCTTTTTCGCACACCAGACCTGTCGCACACTTCACCAGTGGCCTCTCACGAACATCCGGGTCTATCTCGACCCCCAAGCTTATTAAATCACCTGGCGCATCATACGCACGACCATATTGGTCACCACTTACACCAGGTCTTCTTCCTCTTCGCTTCTCCTCCATCACCTGCGAATCCCTCATCCGGTTAATGAGCACATCACGATCCAAACACAGACTTTGGACCAATTCTTTCATCTCCTCTTTTATCTCTTTGTTATCCCCTCTCCGTCGCTTCTTAATTTCGCTCACCCCCTCTTCCACTTCTTCTAATTTGTGCCTCACCTCTTTTATTCCCCGGTACGTCTCCTCAAGCTCGTCCTCCAAGGCTACCTTGACCGTTTCCATGTGCGTCCTCACCTGCCGGTCCTTCGTCTCCATTACCTCTACCACCTCGTCCAACCTCGTTGTCAGTCCCTCACGTACCATCTGACATTCCCTCTTTGTCGCTATTAAGTCGTTTTTTATGTCGTTTTGTGTCGCTTTTAAACCTCCTAATACCGCAGTGTTCCTTTGAACCTGCTCCGTTAGTCCTTTTTGTCCCTCCGTCAGCTGTTCCACCTCCTGCGTCAGGACCTCTATGCCCCCTTGTAACTTTACAGTCCCCTTTCTCACCTCCTTCTCCATGTGCTCCTTACAGTGCCTCACCTCCTCGCGCACTCCTCCGACCTCCTCACTCACTCCTCTTCTGATCTCCTCTCCCATCACTTGCATCTCCTGCCCAGATGCCACCCTCATCTGCTCCATTTCCTCCCTGTGAGCATCCAGTTTGGTTTCTACCCCCATTCTGACCCCCTCTATCTGCTGCTCCATTTGTTTAACTTCCCTTTCCGCTTGGTCCCTCATGTCCCTCAATTTGCCTTCCATACTGTTTTCTAACCCCTCTAACCCATTTTTCACTCCCTCTATCTGATTCTCCTGGGCAGCCATTCTATTTTCTACCCCCATTAACCCATTTTTCACTTCTTTTATCCCGTTGTCTAACCCCTCAAAATTATTGTCTAACTTCCCAAATTTCTTGTCTAACTCCTCAAAATTATTGTCTAACCCCTCACTGGTACCCCTCGCTTCGTCCCTCATTACCCCCATTTGCTCACTCTGAGCCCTCGCTTCGTCCCTCATTACCCCCATTTGGCCCTCCAATCGCTCACCCAATCGCTCAATTTGGCTCCCCATACTCATCTGTACAGCTGCCTGTAGCTGCGCAATGAGGGCCTGTATGTCAATCGGCTGCATGTTAAAGCCCGTTGATACAGCGGGCTCGGCTACCGCGCGCTCTTGCGAGGCGCCATTTTGCGTGCCTGCTACCCTCGCTGTTTCGCTCTCCTCATGTCCCTCAATTTGGTCCTGGACCGACCCTGCTTCACTCTCCCCTACCGGACCCCAGCCGTCTTGATCCGCCATAGCGCGACTTGCAAAATTCGAGTTTCGTAAAACAAATCCAAATTTTTTTTTTTTCGTTATAATTTCGGCGAGCGCAGTAACCGCGCTCCGGATCGATTTTCCCTCCCAAAATTTGGGCCTAACTAATTTAGTCCCGGGTCCGAATCTCACTCCTCGACACCAATTGTTACTCTAATAGTACAATTGGTGTTCCAAAATTTGGGCTAAATAAATTTAGTCCCAGGTTCGAATCCAACTCCTGACAACCAATTGTTACAGACACGACTTTGATGTTAAAGTGGGCCGAGCGGAATGGCCGTCGTGTCCGCACAAATTACCCGACTATACTCGACGTTGACGAAGTCGCGTTACGCTGGCTCAATAAGAAAAAGAAGACACCCGGCTGGGTTATAAAATGACGACACCAGGGATACGGTTCTCAAGACCTCCGGAGGAGATTATATTCGTTACGGAAGGTCAGATTACAGGGACGAGAGGTACAACATAGAAAGACAAGCACTTAGACACAATCTTATATTAACCCCGGACAGACGACAGACAAACGGGACAACGGCTGACTCACACGGGGGTTGATGGCAGGAAAGCGGGTATCGATGGCTCAAGGTGCACTCTTGGCTCAAAGCAGGGTACACGGTTCGGTCCAGAGATGCGGGGAGGTCTCGTCGCAGCGCTCAGAGGTGACGTTCTTTCTCAGGCCTCTCCAAACTCAGGCGCATCTGTTTCAGCGCTCGCAGGTCCTTCTTTCTCCAGCTGGGGCGCATCTCACGTCACGTCCGCTACGTGGCCGCGTATATCCGGCGGGGAGTGACACGCCCTCGGCTCGCTAGCGCCGCCCCAGATGGAATCGGTCCGCCCTTCTGATTGGGTGCGGGGGGTTACCAGGCTCCGCCCTTGAGGAGGAGCTGACAGCCAGCCCCTCCGTGGTAACCCCGTGGAGCGCGTGGTCAATGGCGCTAATCGAGCCGGTGTGAGGACGCATCCTCCCCCGCGCCGCCGCCATCTCCTCCGTTGCTGCAGCCATAGTTGGTTGGGGAAGAAGATGGAAGGAGGTACGGGAAAGGTCCTAAACTCACTACTGATGCCATATAATCACATTCTGGTGCAACGAAGAGTCATAATTAATGGAGACGAGGCCTTAACTGACATAGACTAAGAATAACTAGGAAGATGTCCGAAAGTTGTCTACGTGTGGTGCGGTGGACCTGGGCACAACATTTAATGGGGGAATAAGGGGAAGGTCGGCTCTACTGATTGTTATTTACATGCAATGGGACTAGGGAATGGGGGATTGGGGAAAGTTGGGGAGTATTGGAGAAAATAGGGGAATATTTACAAGCGGATATGGAGGCCAAATTCCATATTCGCAACAATATATATATATATATATATATATATATATATATATATATATATATATATATATATATATATATATATATATATATATATATATATATATATTGTTACAGACGCGGCTTTAGATGTTATATTGACCGAGCGGTGGTGTATTTAACCGCGTCCGAACAGTTACTCCCCGATTAGAACCCGATTCCACCCGACGTTGACCAGATCGCCCCACAGATATTCAATCGGGAAATCTCTAAAGCAACCGAAAGAGAATGAAAAAGAAGAAGAAGAAGAATACGGAGGAAGAACAGATTTATTATACACACACAGGCAATGGATGGAAGAAGCAGTAACACAGCGAATCGTTAACTTACACTATTCATTTTTACTTAGCCCCAAGACAACGAGCAGGACAGGACGTTCACACTTACACAGGGGATAATGCAGGCAGGTAGGGCTTGAGGTGGATTGCTTGAGAGGGAGGCAAAGTCGGGAGGCCGCAGCTCGCAATTCCTCGCGGTTTTGGCGGGAAACCCTCCGTCGTGTATCCGCTGCGGTAGACGTCACGCGCTGGTTCGGCACACCTGCTCCTCTTCTTGGGGTGGAGCCGTCTCCCTCCTTTCAGCGCGTCTCTCCAAAGCTGGTTTCCTTGCCGAGTACCTCTCCTCTTTGGCTTGGAGCGTTTCGCATCTCACCGCTCCTTTTGGTGCAGCCTCTTTGCTCATCTCCCAGGGTCATCTCCCAAGGCCTCTCGTAAAGCAGTCCCTTACAGTCGCTTTTATCACCTCGGGCGAAATCAAGCCGCCGGCTCCGAGGGCACGCCTACCGGGTCGCTCACCGCGGTGTTGATTGGCTGTTAGGGCTGGTTCACTCCTTCCCTCTTATGACGAGGTGGAGACACGCCTTTCTTCCCCAACCCTACCTCGTGGCCAATGGTGGTTGAAGAAAACCGCCCAAAATGCGGAAGGCAATTGGAAGGGAGGTTTTGGGGAAATTGGAAGGGCCTACGCTTATTTTGTTTGATACAATGCAAAGTCAATCTAGTGGGAAACACATATTTAGCCTACATGGAATAAGGAAATACACTATTTAAAAGATATATCGTGACCTGCGTGTAAGTTTCATGGAATTAACTAGGAGGCCGACTGCGACCATTATTTACATTAACAGGGTGTTACCGTACTTTTGTAACGTTCACATTGTAACGTTTCCACATTCGCTACACTGCACCCTCCTTTCTTCAGGCCCGTACTCGGGCCTATTAAACTTTAACTTAGTGTGACACGTAGGTGTAATTCCCTCTACAATTAACCTGACCCTGAGTGTGACAATCTTAAAACACAAATAAGTATGTCCCCCTATTGCATTGCACCCTGTCTAACAGACTCAAGCCCACAGCTAACCGAATTACGGAATTATTCTCAAACTATACATTTACGGTGGGGAGCATTATTTACAATGACGTGATTTCTTATTTACAACGCAACCCAGGACCTGTGTTTTTTTTTTTGTTTTTTTTAGGGAACAAGAGAAAGAAATTCCTGTTGGGAGGGAGGAGACAGCACGCATTGCATCGATGCACCAGTACCAATACCACCAAAGCACCCAAAAGCACCAAAAGCACCAAAAGCACCACCCGGTGCGCAGTCACCATGGTTCATAATAAACACAACAAAACAACTGGTGGTGGTCTTCTCTTTCTCTGCTGGGCCGATGTTCTTCCCGACGTCTTCTGGCTTCATGCGGCCTAGTTGGAAATAATAAAAAGCACAACTTGTGTCCATTTTTATTTAGGGCCTCAGGGGCCAACTAAGGGTGGTCCACCTGTTTGGCATAGGTGCCACCTTACCGAGGTCCGCAAGCAAGATTCCCTGGCCACTATGGCCGGTCTCCAACAGAGGTGCCCTGCCCCAGAACCTGGGGTCCATCAAGTGGTACTTGGCCGCAGAACAGCGGTCCATACAGTGGTACATCAACGCAATGCATGCTGGTTCTGGGAATCTCGGGCGCACAATGGCCACCTCACGCACGCTCCCATCGGCACCCAATGGCGCACAGGTCATGTGGGAGACAAAAGAAAGACAATTGAGCGAGGGGTAAGGTCACAAGGGTACACGTCAATAAGGCAATGCAAGGTGAAATGCGTACGGAGGGCGAAGTGAGAAAGCTCGTCCCTACCATACGTCACCCCCCGGTCACCTACCCTACCCTTGCCCTTGCCCTTACCCCATATGTACAAAATCTACACATTACCAATTCGTCACTACTGTCACGTCTTCCCCATATTTCCCCTATACCAAATTCGTCACCACAATCCCTCTACTTCAAAATTTGCCATCACCAATTCATCATCAATCCTCATAAGGAGGGAGAGATGGAATTACGCACAATGTCACACCCACGTCATGATGCGTCTCACAATCCAAACATTTGCATCATAAAAAATAATCAAAACATGGCATGGTGTGGAGTACCTGTCACCTCAGGTGAGTGGATGCAGATGGTGCAAGGAGATCCTTCATCCTAACTATCCTCTAAATGACTTTAACACACTTTACACTACCCGGGGTCTCTCCCTGCCAATCCATTGGCCAACTTACACTATGGGTTCTAAAAACCAATTCCCATTGACCAAACTGTGGTGCCTCTCAATTTGGGGTCTCACTCCCCAGATTCATCTCCCGGTGCTCTCGCACAATTTCTGGGCTGCGACGTCTAGCTCTCCCAACAGGTCTACCCACTTGCACACCTCCACCACTGTAGTTGCCACCCGAGCTTACCTAGCTCCTCACCCTAACCTAACTAACTGGGGACAGCCCCTCTCCTGGCTCTGTCACCCCATGGTGCCCTCTGGCACTGGGCTACCCGGGTCCGTCCTCCGGATCCTCGGGCCCCATCCACAACAACTACTACCGGCTCCCAGAGCCCACCTGCGGCCTCACCTGGCCGACATCCTCACAGTGGTGGAGTGCCCAAACCAACTACACACACTAACAGGCTACACGCCCAGCCATTTCCACAACACTAATGCACCCATCCACATACCATTCTGCCACCCGCACCACAGATGCCAATATCCAACCACAATTTACCTGTACCCTCTACCTAACACTTACACTACCCGCCCCGGGTATCCGTGATGGGGGTCCACTCTTCCCCCATTCACACCTTCGCACCATCCACTCCACTCCACAATTTCCACCATTCTCACTCCACGACCATCCATTCCACTACTCCAGATATTCCACACTACCATTTATTCCACACAGCCACATACACCTGTTGTTGCACACCTGTGCCCTCACACCTGGTGCCACCTGCACCCTCCTTTCTTCCTGGACCATTTGGTCAACACAACACGCAATCACCACTACTCCCTCATACACTGCTCCACACACCTGTTCAGTTGCACACCTGTGCAATCACACCTGTTCCATTCTCACCTGTTCAATCCTCACACACACGGCATCATCTCAGCTAACTACTCCCCTCTGAAACTTGCGCTTCCCAGTCGTCCCTTTAAACTATTGCGCTCCCACGTCATTATCATCCACACTAATCTACCTGCGTCCCCACTACAGGTATCAGTCACTAACTAAACTTAACGTTACCTAATGTCCTCTTCGCTAGGGCCCTATCAATATCCTAACCCACCCGGGCTAGTTTTCACTGCCATACACCCCATAGACTATAGCTCCTTTGCCCCACCTGTGAGGGATGGTGGATTTGCCATCCCACCACATCGGGGGTCTCTCACTATCAATTTTGTTCGTCCAGATTCCAACCAATTCAAAAATTTTCCATTTACTGCCAATTCTACCCACCTTTCGAAATTTCGTATCAATTCACTATCACTATTACCATCACCCGTCTACTTATTACATCCTCTCGGTGCGCCAATTCACGTCTACAGCCCGGCTTCGTACAGCCGAGCAATGAACGCGGATTCTTTTGTGCCGGCGGCTGGATGCGTCCCGCATTCGGGGCAGGGGCGGGGGCTTACCCGGGCCGAGATCCCACGCACCACCTCGGCGTGGAGCCATCCAATGTCCCGATCTCGACCTGCCGGCACGTCTCAACAAAACGTGGTCGCCATGACGACCCTTCCTATCCAGCTGCCCGCTCCGCCTAGTGGAGCCCGGACGCGGCCGTTCAAAGCGAGGCACAGCGTGGATCGCATACGGCGGTTCTTTCGAAACCGCCGTGGTTCGGATCCCCGCTGGTCCTCGCGGCACGCGAAGCTGCCCGACGCGCACCGAGGGCCCGATTCGGCTATAAGTCGCCCTAACCGCTAAACCGGTTACCGTCGACGCTTCACCTGGACGCTTACATGCATACGCTACCCCTTTCTTGCTCATACATGCAGCCGTCTCCCTGCTCTTGGTCGTACCTTCTCTAACACACCTCGGTACACTCATTCCGCTCACCGACTTGGTCACACACCTGACCACCGAACACCTTGGCACACATTCGTCGCTCGCACACCTCACCAACACACCTCTTCGCGCCCCTTTCTCGGTCACCTCCTTTGTGACAATCACAGGTGTGCTCTCACCCGCACACCCAACCGCGTGCCTCACGACCAACTCAAGTGTGCATCCCCACACACGCTCTACCATTCCAGGTGTGCATCCTTCCATTCCAGGTGTACATCCTCGCTCACCTGTCACAACCAACTCATGCTCCGTTTCACTCTCACTACTCTCACCTCCACTCTTGACAGCGCACTCACCCTTACTCTCGACGGCACACTCTTTCCTCATGCACCCGTCCGTTACACACCTTTCTCGCGCACACCCTCCCGTTACATCCTCTGTAACACTCACCACAGGCGTACACTTCCTCGTTACATCCTCTGTAACACTCACCACAGGTGTACACTCTCTCGTTACATCCTCTGCAACACTCACCACAGGTGTACACTCTCTCGTTACATCCTCTGTAACACTCACCACAGGTGTACACTCTCTCGTTACTTCCTCCGTAACACTCACCACACCGCGCTTCCATGTACCCCCTCGCACACGCGCTTCGACCAACTCACTCTTGACGGCACACTCACTCCTCGGCGTGCACTTTTTCCTCACACACCCCATGGTCGGACATTCTCGCACACCTCTTTTTTCGCACACCTGACCTGTCACACACTTCACCAACGGCCTTTCACGAACACCCGGATCCAAACCAACCCCCAAGCCGACTGAAGCTTTCCTCACATCATATACATTGCCACTCACCTCCGTACTTCGTCTCCGCACCTCCTTTGCCACCTGCAAACTCTTTATTTGGTTAGTGAGCATCACATTATGAGTTGAGCACCGACCTTGTACATATTCCGCTATCTCCTCCTTTATTTCTCTCTTAGTTTCTGTCCGTCTCTTCTTAATTTCACTCACCTCTTCTTCCACTTCCTCTAATTTTTCCTTTACCTCCTTCATCTCCCGGTGCGCCCCCTCTATCTCTTCCTCTAACGCCACCTTAACCGTTTCGATGTGCGTCCTCACCTCTCGGTCCTTCGTCTCCATCACTTCTGTCACCTCCTCCAACTTCTTCGTCAACCCCTCATGTACCATCTGACATTCCTTTTGTGTTGCTATTAATTCGTTTTTAATGTCCTTTTGTGTCGCTTTCAAACCCCCGATGATTGCAGTGTTCTTTTCCACTTGGTCCGCTAGTTCCCTTTGTCCGACTGTCAGCTGTTCTACTCCCTTCGTCAGATCTTCTATTCCCCCTTGTAACTTAGCCGTATTATTTCTCACCTCTTTCTCCATACGCTTCTCCCCTCGCTTTACCTCCTCGCGTAGCCCCGAAACCTCCTCACTTACCCCTCGTCGTATTTCCTCCATCTCTTTTGTAGATGCCACCCTCATCTGTCCCAATTCATCCCTCTGAGCATCCAGTTTGGTTTCTACCCCGATTTTCACCTCCTCTATCTGCTCTCCCATTTGTTTGATTTCTCGGGCGGATTGCTCCCCTATCTCCCGCAATTTGCCTTCCATCCTATTTTCTAACCCCATTAACCCATTTTGCACCTCTTTTATCCCATTGTCTAACCCCTCAAATTTCTTGTCTAATCCCTCACCGGTACCCCTCGCTTCGTCCCTCATTACCCCCATTTGGTTTCCCATTACCCCCATTTGGCCCCCTATCCTGTTTTCCATCCCTTTGAAATTATCGTCTGTTTTTACCATAAAGGCCATCATCTGTTTCATAAACAGGTCCAAATTCATTGGCATCTCTGGCTCGGCTGCCGCGACCACGGCCGCGGCTAAATTTGGTGCCGCTACACCCACGTGCGCGAGGACGCCATTTCGTGCGCCTGATACCCCCTCAACCACACCTTCTTTACTCTCCTCCACCCTTTCCTCCACATACATTTCCCCGAGGTCCTGGGTCGATTCCACCCTGTCTATCTCTCCCACCGACATCCGATCGCCTTGATTGTCCATGGCGCGATCTCAAAATTCGGGTTTTGCTTTATAAAACAAAATAAATTTCGGCAGCTTGTAATTTTGAGCGCGTTAAGCGCGCTTCGGGTCCGATTTCGGGTCCGATCTCCCTCCTCGACACCAATTGTTACTCTAATAGTACAATTGGTGTTCCAAAATTTGGGCCTAACAAATTTAGTCCCAGGTCCGAATCCAACTCCTCGACACCAAATGTTACAGACGCGGCTTTGGATGTTATATTGACCGAGCGGTGGTGTATTTAACCGCGTCCGAACAGTTACTCCCCGATTAGAACCCGATTCCACCCGACGTTGACCAGATCGCCCCACAGATATTCAATCGGGAAATCTCTAAAGCGACCGAAAGAGAATGAAAAAGAAGAAGAAGAAGAATACGGAGGAAGAACAGATTTATTATACACACACAAGCAATGGATGGAAGAAGCAGTAACACAGCGAATCGTTAACTTACACTATTCATTTTTACTTAGCCCCAAGACAACGAGCAGGACAGGACGTTCACACTTACACAGGGGATAATGCAGGCAGGTAGGGCTTGAGGTGGATTGCTTGAGAGGGAGGCAAAGTCGGGAGGCCGCAGCTCGCAATTCCTCGCGGTTTTGGCGGGAAACCCTCCGTCGTGTATCCGCTGCGGTAGACGTCACGCGCTGGTTCGGCACACCTGCTCCTCTTCTTGGGGTGGAGCCGTCTCCCTCCTTTCAGCGCGTCTCTCCAAAGCTGGTTTCCTTGCCGAGTACCTCTCCTCTTTGGCTTGGAGCGTTTCGCATCTCACCGCTCCTTTTGGTGCAGCCTCTTTGCTCATCTCCCAGGGTCATCTCCCAAGGCCTCTCGTAAAGCAGTCCCTTACAGTCGCTTTTATCACCTCGGGCGAAATCAAGCCGCCGGCTCCGAGGGCACGCCTACCGGGTCGCTCACCGCGGTGTTGATTGGCTGTTAGGGCTGGTTCACTCCTTCCCTCTTATGACGAGGTGGAGACACGCCTTTCTTCCCCAACCCTACCTCGTGGCCAATGGTGGTTGAAGAAAACCGCCCAAAATGCGGAAGGCAATTGGAAGGGAGGTTTTGGGGAAATTGGAAGGGCCTACGCTTATTTTGTTTGATACAATGCAAAGTCAATCTAGTGGAAAACACATATTTAGCCTACATGGAATAAGGAAATACACTATTTAAAAGATATATCGTGACCTGCGTGTAAGTTTCATGGAATTAACTAGGAGGCCGACTGCGACCATTATTTACATTAACAGGGTGTTACCGTACTTTTGTAACGTTCACATTGTAACGTTTCCACATTCGTTACAATATATATGTATATATATATGTATATATATATATATATATATATATATGTATTTGTATATATATATGTATATATGTATATATATATATATATATATATATATATGTATATATATGTATATATATATGTATATATATATGTATATATATATATATATATATATATATATGTATATATATGTATATATATATAATATATATATATATATATATATATATATATATATATATATACATATATATATATATATTAACAGGGTGAGTCAAAGGTAGAGCCCGATTTCTGTTTATATATACTAGGGCATGCCCGTACAAAATTATATCCCCCCCCTCTATTTACATGAAATGGTTTGGTCCATTCGCAAAGCCAAAGCGGACGGCTTGCGAGTACGGTGACAATCCCCCCCCTCTATTTACATGAAATGGTTTGGTCCAAAGCGAACGGCTTGCGAGTACGGTGACAATCCCCCCCCCCCCCCCCCCTCTATTTACATGAAATGGTTTGGTCCAAAGCGAACGGCTTGCGGAGTTTGGTAAAGAAATCGCCATAGCTCGGTAACTACTTCTCCGATTAATATGAAACCTTGAAAAGGCACATCCTCGGGTCCCCAGCAATATACCTGGCAAGTTTCAAGTATATCGGACCCGTGGTTGTCGAGAAACAGCGGTCGCATACACACACACAGACACACAGAGATTACTGGAATTATAGATAGATATATATTCCTGTCAGTTGATTGTTTGCCATTTGTATTACAGTGTACAAGAAGGTAGAAATAAATGAATGACATGTTTATCTAACCATTTATTCGGGGGAAAATTATGACAGAACTCAAAGAAAAAGGGTCCAATTATCCCTAATGGAGATATGGCTGCCCAAACTGTCACGCCAGGTAAATGGCTACCGACCCCGTTGCTTCAAAATTCTCGACAATCAATCGTATGTTTCTTCCCTGGGGTGGGGTAATATCGAATTCCTGTGCCAAACGGCGTGCCACCATCGTTGGTTGTTCATTACATTTGTAGTAATGTTTCTCGGCCACAATGCGTTGATTCATTGAAAGGTAATTCATGGTTCAATTTGGTGCAAATTCAGTAACTTTCCAAACTCTCAGCAATAACCTGCAAAACAAAAACAAAAACAAAAATAAATAAACTAACAAAATTAATAATCTGCAAGACAATTATTAACAACCTGACATCCCAGAAGGAATCTGACAGCCGAAAAAACAGAAATTGGGCGTGGGCGCTACTTTTGATTCACCCTGTATATATATATATACACAACAACAACAACAACACCAACAACATGCATTTTAAGGCCATTTTCCCTGCTAGAGCGGGGGTTAGCCTTGCGGTCCCCATGACAATCTTCTCCATCTTGCCCTATTTTCTGCATCTCTCCTTGTTAACCCCCTTGCCCGCATTTCTTCTTCCACCATCTTTGGCCAAGTCTTTCTCGGTCTTCCCCGTCTTCTACTTCCTTCCGCAATCATTTCCATCACTCTTCTCAACCAGTCACTTTCATCCTTCCTCAACACATGACCAAACCATCTCAACCTGTTCCTCTTCACAACATCAATCACAGGCTCTATTCCCATCATTTTTCGCAATTCATCATTTGTCTTCCTCTCTCTCAACAATACTCCGCACATCCATCGAACCATTCGCATTTCCAACCTTCGTTGCTGCTCTACGTTCATTACCCATGTCTCGCTCCCATAAATCATAACACTTCTCACACATGCAGCATACACCTTTCCCTTCAGCTTCAACGACACTCCCCTCCTCATCAGCACGCCACTCAGTTCCCGAAACTTCTTCCATGCACATCTCACTCTAGCAACCGTTGCCGAGTCTGATCCACCTTCTCCATTCAGCATGTCTCCGAGGTAGCAAAATGTTTTCACACCTTCCAGCTTCACGCCGTCTCCAAGATCCAACTCAACATTTCCTCCATCTGCAGCTCCCTCTGTGCACACCTTACATTTGAATGTAGCTGCCACACTGGTTAATGACCCTCTCAGACCACTACATTTTTGATGAACCCACTCAGCGCACATTGTACATTGAATGGAATTCACTCCGACACCCTTCCTGCACACAGCACAGGGCCACTTCCCAGTTCTTTCCACCTCACCACATGCTTTACCACTTGCCATCACGTTCGTCTTTCCGATATTCACCTTCAGACCTTTTGTCTCCATACATTCCTTCCACTTGTTCATCTTTTCCTTCAGTCCATCCATACTTTCCGCAATCAACACCAGATCATCTGCATACAACAACTCCCACGGTAAACCCTCCTTTACGTTCTGAGCCAGCACCTCCATCACAGCTACAAATAGAAGTGGACTTAGTACCGACCCCTGATGCACTCCCACCTTCACCTCAAACTCACCACTGTTGCCGTCCTTCGTCCTTACAGCTGTGCGCGCTCTTTTGTACATTGCCATCACTACTCTGATCAACCATTCCTCCACTCCTAACTTCCTCATTGCCCATGTCAATACTTTGCGTGGAACCCTATCGAATGCTTTCTCCAGATCAACAAACCCAAGAAACAACTTCTTCCTCTTCTCCATGTACTTCTCCTGCAACTGCCTCACAATAAAAAGCGCGTCTGTCGTTCCTCTTCCTGGCATAAATCCAAACTGCATTTCGTCGATCTTCACTTTCCTCCTTATCCTCCTCTCCAACACCCTTTCCAATACCTTCATTCCATGCTCCAATAACTTTATCGCTCGGTACGAGCCACACTCTAGAGCAGGGGTTCTTAATCTTTCTAGTGTTGCGCCCCCTTTAGCAATTGTTGCTCGTCTCCACGCCCCACTCCACCTCCATCTGAGAGGGGTTTCCCCTCTCGCGGGGGGGGGGGGGGGGGTGTGCTCTGTGGTGCATTCTGAGTGGTTTGTTCGTTGATATTGAAGCCCCAGGAAATTTTGGAGATATTGACGAAGCCCCAGGAAGATATTGAAGCCCCAGGAATTTCCCCCCAGGATATTTTTGAATTCTAGGTGCTCTGTGGTGCATTCTATGGGGTTTGTTTGTTGATATTGAAGCCAGCCAGGGCTGGGCCCTGGGCCCTGGCTATTGACGTAGATTCTGTTAACAGCCAGGGCCCTAAGCATGGCAGCCAGGGCCGGGCCCTGGCGGGCCCTGGCTTATTTCAAACACTGGATCTGGTACCCCTGAACAGATAATGTTCTTTCAAAATAACAAAGGAGAGATTACAAACCTCGTTTTATTGCTCAGCCCCCCTTGGGGGGCGCGCCCCACAGGTTAAGAACCGAGGCTCTAAAGGGTCACCTTTCCCCTTGTATAGAGGGACGAGGGTACTCAGTTCCCAATCCACTGGAATGCGGCCTTCTTTCACCGCCAGATTACAGATCTCTGTCATTCTCTTCACACCCCAACTTCCTGCTGCCTTCAACATATCTCCCACAACTCCCGTCGGCCCTCCCGCTTTTCTACTCTTCATTGCTTTTATCGCTTCCTCAACCTCCTTCTCAGTTATCTTCTCTGCCGGTCCTAAAACTGGGTTACTCTCTATGTTGCCATCCCATTCATTCTCTGTATTCAACAGCATTTCCATATATCTTTTCTATCTTCCTTTAATTCCATCTGGGTCCACAACGATTTGTCCCACTTCATCCTTCAAGCAACTCACCCCCATCACATCACACCTCTCTTTCGCTATCTGCTTTGCAATCCTCAATACTGCTCTCTGACCCTCTTCCGAATCCAAGCGTTCTCCGAACATTTTCCTGCATGCCTCCTGCGCCTTTGCTACCTCTTTCTTTGCAGCCTTCTTGGCTGCCTTATAACTTCCATGCTCTGCTGTTTCTGCTCCCGTACCCTTCGCCTTCTGCCACTCCTTGAACTTCTGCTTCTCTCGTCGATCCTCTTTCCAACTTCATCATCCCACCACCATGTTTCCGATTGCCTCGTTGGTCTTTTTTCCATCCACATACCTCACCAACGGCTCCCAACAGACTAGCTTTCATTGACATCCAACCACTTTCAAGCTCAACCACATCATCCTCTACCCTACTCAGCCTCTCTTTTATATGCCTCCCTTACTGTCACCTCTTTCAACCTCCACACCTTCATTCTCGGTTGGTACTTCACCCGCCGAGCTCTCCTCGCACCTTTCACCCTTATGTCGCAGACAACCAAGTGGTGCTGTGAAACAGCCTCCTCCCCCGGGATCGCCTTTGTGTCACGGAGGTGCCCCCTATCTCGCCTACGCACCATCAGGTAGTCAACGGTTGTCGTCGACCCACCTGACGTGTATGTAACAAGCTTATTATCCTCTTTCTGGAACTGAGTATTACAAATCAACAAATCAGCTCCATCAGCAAACTCCAAAATCCTTTCACCTTCTCCATTTCTCACACCATATCCGTAACCCCCATGAACTCCCTCACAAACCAACCAAACTCCTTCCCACATGTCCATTTAGGTCTCCTCCTACCACAACAACTTCCTCATCTTTCACGTTTTCCATCAGCTTCTCTATCGCACACCAGAACTTGTCCTTCTCTTCATCGCTCCGACAACCTGCGGAAGCATATCCCGAGATGACGTTCACCAAGAGCTTTCCAATCATCATTTTCACCATCATCAACCTATCACTCACTCTCCTCACACTCACCACACTGTCTACAAACTCCTCAGAAAACAGGACACCAACACCATTCACGCCTACAGGAGCTTCCAATGATCTTGAAGCCCTTGGTTTCCACGGTCAGCTGAACAAGATGTGAATCAGGCGATTCAGCCCAGAGGGGAGAGCAGTATTTCATCAATCTGCAGATGAAGGCCTTGTAGGTGGATAAGAGTTCAGGTGTGCCAAAGAAGGACTTTATCTGTCGGAGGATGCCCGGTCGGAGGCTGGATTTGGAGGCCAGCTTGAAAATGTGGTTATCCCAGGAAAGATTATGACAGACAGTGAGACCCAAAGCTTGAGGGACTGAACTTCCTCACGGGGGGATTGTTAGAAAGTGGATTGCAGGTTTGCCAGGTGGTCCTTTCAGAGAGAGGGAGAGTGAGATTTGTCAGGATTAAAAAGACATATTCAAAGTTTTTGACAAGTTTGTGATTTCTCTCAAGGTATGAAGACACAGAGGAGGCGGCGGTTCGCCTGTCTGAAGGATGAGGGATATCAGGAGCAGAAGCAGAGCGAGACTCGAATTTGCATCGCAAGTGGAGAGAAATGTATGGAAATAAGCAGTGTTGGCGGGGTTGCACCAGCTATGACAGGTAAGTTTGGTGGCTTCTTTGTTGCTGATTGACGTATTTACACACTGTGGGTTTTTTACACTGCGCTCGCACAGCGAAAAGCAGCGTTAAGCGATCGGGTGCGCACGTGCGTGTCGGCATTTTTAAAATTCATTTTATCACCAACCGTTTGTCCGATTGACATGAAAATTCCACCATCGGAGTGCCTCCTGTATAAATTTTTTATGCATAAGTACGACGTCATAGGTCACGTGGTACGAACGCCATCTTGGCAAAACGTTGCATCTCCATATCTCCGAAACCGCTCAATGGAAAAAGTTGGAACATGGCTTATTGTTAAGCACTCCCCATGGGGAATAAGATATGTTCATGATGATGTCATCGGTGCCTTCATTATCATGTCATAATTCGACAAGTACAACACTTGATAATGATAATGGTAGCCAATGATGTAGTGTGTTTGTCTGTCCAGACGATACCGTTTTTACCATTTGAGCTTTTGTCATCAAATCTTCACGAAACCTTTAATATGGGAATATGGAGAAAATAATTAATACCAGAGCTGCGTACCTGATGATGATGTCGAGTCTCCTCAGGCAACGATGGCATTGCCTTTCTATGGGTGCTACACACGGGTCAGTGTGTGGTAGAGACGGGGGGGGGGGGGGGGAGAATGGGGAGTGGAGGGGGGGGGGGGTCGCCACTCCTCTCCGTCTCTTTCCTGACCGTTGGGGGATTCACCGTCTTCTGACCGTGCTGTTGGAGTCAACTCGACGTCTGCCCATCTCTTATGAAATCCATGGTTTCGCCGTCTGCCCATCTCTGATGAAATGCATGGAGTCGATGTCTGCCCATCTCTGAAATGCATGGACTCGACATCTGCCCATCTCTGATGAAATGCATGGACTCGATTTCAGCCCATCTCTGATGAAATCCATGGACTCGATGTGTGCCCATCTCTGATGAAATCCAGATACTTGGCGTCTGCCCATCTCTGATGAAATGCATGGAGTCGATGTCTGCCCATCTCTGAAATGCATGGACTCGACATCTGCCCATCTCTGATGAAATGCATGGACTCGATTTCAGCCCATCTCTGATGAAATCCATGGACTCGACGGTTGCCCATCTTTGATGAAATCCAGGTACTTTACGTCTGCCCATCTCTGATGAAATCCAGGTACTTGACGTTTGCCCATCTGCCCGTCACTTCTTCCCATATTTCCCTTATACCAAATTCGTCTTCACAATCCCACTATCCAAAATTTGCCATCACCAATTCATCATCAATCCTCATAAGGAGGGAGAGATGGAACATAAAGCACAATGTCACACCCACGTCATGATGCGTCTCACAATCCAAACATTTGCATCATAAAAAATAATCAAACTTGGCATGGTGTGGAGTACCTGTCACCTCAGGTGAGTGGATGCAGATGGTGCGAGGAGATCCTTCATCCTATCTACCCTCTAAATGACATTAACACACTTTACACTACCCGGGGTCTTTCCCTGCCAATCCATTGGCCACTTACACTATGGGTTCTAATAACCAATTCCCATTGACCAAACTGTGGTGCTTCTCAATTTGGGGTCTCACTCCCCCGATTCATCTCCCGGTGCCCTTGCACAATTTCTGGGCTGTGACGTGTAGTTCTCCCAGCAGGTCTACCCACCTGCACACCTCCACCACTGTAGTTGCCACCCGAGCTTACCTAGCTCCTCACCCTAACCTATCTAATCGGGGAAGGCCCCTCCTGGCTCTGTCACCCCTTGGTGCCCTCTGGCACTGGGATACCCGGGTCCGTCCTCCGGATCCTCGGGCCCCATCCACAACTACCGGCTCCCAGAGCCCACCTGCGGCCTCACCTGGCCGACATCCTCACAGTGGTGGAGTGCCCAAACCAACTACACACACTAACAGGCTACACGCCCAGCCATTTCCACAACACTAATGCACCCATCCAAACATCATTCTTCCACCCGCACCACAGATGCCAATATCCAACCACAATTTACCTATACCCTCTACCTAACACTTACACTACCCACCCCGGGTATTCGTGATGGGGGTCCACTCTTCCCCCATTCACACCTCCGCACCATCCACTCCACTCCACAGTTTCCACCATACCCACTCCACTACCATCCATTCCAATACTCCATATACTTCACACTTCCAGTTATTCCATACACCTGTTGGTGCACACCTGTGCACTCACACCTGGTGCCACCTGCACCCTCCTTCCTTCCTGGACCATTTGGTCAATACAACTCACATCACCATCACCATCACTCAAACACTGCTCCATCCACCTGTCCAGTTGCACACCTGTGCAATCACACCTGTTCCTCACACACTTTTCACAATACACTTCTGAATATACCTCCAACACTCACACGGCATCATCTCATCTTACTGTTGCCCTGCTAACTTAGTGCTCCCCGTCTTCCCTTTAAACTAAGCACATACCACGTCATTATAATCCACACTAATCTACCTGCGTCCCCACTACAGGTATCCTTGTCACTAACTAATCTTAACGTTACCTAATGTCATCTTCGCTAGATCCCTACACACGATATATCCTAACCCACCCGGGCTAGTTTTCACTGCCATCAACCCCATAAAACTAGTGCTCCTTTGCCCCCCCCCCCTGTGAGGGATGCCAGAGTTGCCATCCCACCACATCGGGGCATTTCTCACTACCATCCCCCCAGTCCTCTGACGCTACGAGCCCCCGTCGCAAGAGGTACTGGGTCCTGCCTCGGCATCTAGTTGTTTAGCTGGCGATAGTCCACGCAGAACCGCGTGGTCCCATCCTTCTTTTTGACCAGCACAACAGGTGACATCCAAGGACTTCCCGAGGGCTCGATCACGCCTGCGTCGAGCATCTTTTCAACCTGCTCGTCAGCTTCCGCCCTCTTACTCCAAGGGAGCCATCGGGCGGCCTGACGAATAGGCCGGGCCTCACCGGTGTGGATCTGATGTTTCACCAGGCCCGTACGTCCAATATCCTCGGTGGACAAGGAGAAGAGGTCCAAATGGGACCCAACCAGTTTGTGTAAGGCCTCCCTCTGGGTACCTCCCAACTCTACGCTACTGCTATTTACCATCTCGCAAATGGGATCGGGCCAATTCCTAGTATTTATTGAAGGCTCCCCCTGGGGCCGGCTCGGCTGGACGTTCTCGCCCCTCACTGACGCGACTTCTCTAACTGGGGTGCAGCCAGCTATCTTCGTGCCCCTTACTATAGTGCGTGGTTCTGTGCTAATATTAATTACTCGGACGGCCACTACCGGCCCGTCCGTTTTTACAAGGGTGCGGCCCACGATTAAACCAGGTATGGATCGCGCTGCCACCGGTTCGACCAGGCTGCAGGATTCCTGCCATGTCGGGCGGGCTGACCATCGGGCCGGCACTATGGCCTCGGCCCCCGGAGGGATGGTCACGGCCCCAGGAGCCTCCAGCTCCACCCTCTCGGCCGTGCTCACCCCCTCCAATGGTAGCTCCTCCACCCCCCATTGCAGGATCCCCCGGCCCAAGTCGATTTTACAACCGCCGGCAGTCAACAAATCCAACCCTATTAAGCACGGGTCGCACACCTCCGCCACCCAAACCTCTATCTCTTGCTTTACCGATCCCAACTTGAGGGTCACAAAACCACGCCCTATGATCGGAGCCGTTGCCCCGGTAGCCAGCTGCAAGCTATGATTTTCCAGACGCTGGATTTTACCCCAGCCGTCTGCACTCTAATTAAGGACCACGGGGCTGATGATCGTGGCGCTGGCTCCCGTGTCCACCACGGCGTCTACCCCCACGCCGGCAATTTTGCACCGAATTGTCAAACTACCTGTTCCAATTTGGCCACAATGAATGACCTGTCGCGTCAACGAGGGCTTCTCCCCATTCCCTACTGCCGAACACCGCCCTGCATGCCCGGCACGTTCTAGTTTCCCGGGCCCTGGCGGGGGGGTGTCTGAGGTCGGCTAGGCCGATCGATACGGGGCGGAGTTGAGGGCATCGGTTGGCGGGGAACGTCCCGGCGCGGAGCTCGACACTCCCACGCACGGTGACCCATCCGAGCACAATTATAGCACCTCACCTGGTAAGGTGCTTGCCTCCGGTATTCCAAATTCCCCCCCCTGTATGTCCGAATTGGGGTACTCTGTCGGGGACTACCGGGGGCCACCACTGGAGCCGCCTGCCATGGTCCAGGTCCCGCTAGACGCCGATCCACCAGCCTCCGAACCATGCTCTCCAGGTCAGGGCCCCCGTCGGGGGCGGGCCCCCTTAGGGGGCCGCCCCCATCTCGGGCCCCACCTGACGCACCGCCACTGCATGGCGCTCGCCTCCCCGGGCCAGGGGCCTCGCTGCTTCCCAACGGGCTGCAGCGTCGGCCGCCTGACTCATGGTCTGCGGGCGCCACATGGCGAGCTGTTGTCGGAGCTCCAGATCCGGAAGGGCCTGAATAAAGTGATCCAGCGCCAGGCTTTCCTGGGAACTCGCTGCCATGTCCGTGTGTGCAATCCCTACCGCGCGGTGAATATCGTGAGCAAGTTCCCCGATGGTCTCCTGGGGCTTGCGTTTACGCTGCGCAAGTTGAGCTTTAACAAGCTCGCTTTGCTGCTCGATACCGAAACGGTTAATTAAAGCCGCACGGAGAGCTGGCAGGGTGAGAGCACCCGGTGGTAAAGCTGTCAGCACCTCCGCCACCGCACCGCACAGTGCCCCTACCAGGTGTACTCCACCTTCGTCCGGATTCCAACCGTTGCCTTTACACACGTACTCAAACTGCGCCAGGTACGCCCTCAAATCACTCTTGCCGTCATACGGCGCGAGTGGGACTTTGTGGGCGCCCGAAGGTCGGACCCCGCGCGTCACTCCCTGCGGGATCAACGCGGGACCAAACCGCTCGGGCTCCCACAGTACGCTATTCCCGGGGGGCTACCGCGCATCCCCCGTCCCTCCAAACACTACCCCCCGTGATGTCGATGCCTGGGTCGCCCTGCCGCAACCCGCTACCCACTCCATACCCACACACCCTTGCTCACCAGCACCCCCCTCACTCCCCATAGCCAGACCTCCTTGCACACCTCCTCTTTCCATGTACTCCGGACCAGTCATACATCTCACCATTGGTCCCTCACGAACACCCGGGTCTACACCACCCCCCAAGCCGACTGAATCTCCCCTCACACCATATGCATTTCCGCGTATATCGTCACTCACCTCGGTACCTCGTCGTCGCACCTCCTCTGCCACCTGCAAACTCTTTATTTGGTTAGTGAGCACATCATCATGATTTGAACACAGACCTTGCACATACTCCATCACTTCCTCCTTTATCTCTTTTTTTGTTTCCCTCCGTCTCTTCTTAATTTCACTCACCCCTTCTTCCACCTCCTCTAATTTTTCCTTTACCTCCTTCATCTCCCTGTGCGCCCCCTCTATCTCTTCCTCTAACGCCACTTTAACCGTTTCTATGTGCGTCCTCACCTCTCGGTCCTTCGTCTCCATTACTTCTGTCACCTCTTCCAACTTCTTCGTCAACCCCTCATGTACCATCTGACATTCCTTCTGTGTCGCTATTAATTCGTTTTTAATGTCTTTTTGTGTCGCTTTTAACCCCCCGATTATTGCCGTGTTCTTTTCCACTTGGTCCACTAGTTCCTTTTGTCCCACTGTCAGCTGTTCTACTCCCTTCGTCAGACCCTCTATGCCCCCCTGTAACCTAGCCGTATTATTCCTCACCTCTTTCTCTATACGCTTTTCGCCTCGCTTTACCTCCTCACGTACCCCCGAGACCTCCTCACTCACACCTCGTCGTATCTCCTCTTTCATCTCCTCCATCTCTTTTGTAGATGCCACCCTCATCTGTCCCAATTCATCCCTCTGAGCATCCAATTTACTTTCTAACCCGATTTTCACCTCCTCTATCTGGTTCCCCATCTGTTCGATTTCCCGGGCGGATTGCTCCCCTATTTCCCGCAATTTGTCTTCCATCCTATTTTCTAACCCCATTAACCCATTTTTCACCCCCTCTAACTGATTCTCCTGGGCAGCCATTCTATTTTCCACCCCCGTTAACCCATTCTTTACCTCTTTTATCCCGTTGTCTAACCCCTCAAATTTAGCTTCTAGCCGTTCCCCCATTTCTCCCATTTTGCCCCCCATTTCGCCGCCCAATTGCTCACTCCGAGCCCTCGCTTCGTCCCTCATTACTCCCAATTGCTCACTCTGAGCATCCATCCGGTTCCCCATTTGTCCCTCCAATCGCTCACTATCAGCCCTCAATTCGTCCCTCATTACCCCCATACTGTTTTTCAAACCTCCAATTTGGTCTCCCATACTCATCTGTACAGCTGCCTGTAGCTGCGCAATGAGGGCCTGCATGTCAATCGGCTGCATGTTAAAGCCCGCTGATACAGCGGGCTCGGCTACCGCGCGCTCGTGCGAGGCGCCTTTTTGCGCGCCTGAAACCTCGTGTGCGAGAGCGCCATTTTGTGCGTCTGATACCCCCTCAACCACATTGCCAATGTTCTCCTCTACTTCGTCCCTCTGATCCTGGGTTACTCCTAACCCCTCCTCTAGCTCACCCACCGGCATCCGATCGCCTTGACCAGCCATGGCGCGATTTCAAAATTCGGGTTTTGCTTTAAAACACAATACAATTTCCAGCTGCCTGTAATTTTGAGCGCGTTAAGCGTGCTTCGGGCCTCGTATCTCACTCCCCGACACCAATTTGTTACGGACCGCGGATTAGATGTTATATTTGCCGAGCGGAGGCTCCGCGACCGAACAGTTATTCCCCGACTAAAACCCGATTCAACCCAAACGTTGGCCGTATCGCACCGCAGCTGCTCAATCTGGAAAACTCTAAAGCGACCGAATGCAAAGAGGAAGAAGACGTACAGAAGAGTAACTGGGTTTATTATTACTAGGGCATGCCCGTACGTGGGTGCAATGCCCGTACGTGGGTACGTGGGTACGTGGGTGCGAGTACGGTGACAATCCCCCCCCCCCCCCCCCCTCTATTTACATGAAATGGTTTGGTCCATGAAATGGTTTGGTCCATTCGCAACGCCAAAGCGAACGGCGAACGGCTTGCGAGTACGGTGGCAATCCCCCCCCCTCTATTTACATGAAATGGTTTGGTCCATTCGCAACGACCACAGAACCCCCCCCCCCCCTCTATTTACATGAAATGGTTTGGTCCATTCGCAACGCCAAAGCGAACGGCGAACGGCTAAATCGCCATAGCTCGGTAACTACTTGTCCGATTAATTTCAAACCTTGAAAAGGCACATCCTCGGGTCCCCAGCAATATACCTGGCAAGTTTAAAGTATATCGGACCGGTAGTTGTCGAGAAACAGCGGTCACAGACAAACATACATACATACATACAAACATACAAACATACAAACATACACACAGAGATTACTGGAATTATAGATAGATTCACACATATAAGCAAAAAGAAAGCAGTCACGTTTATTTACAGGGACATGAGACGCAGGTGACACAGTGAAATCTTTAGCTTATCTAACAGACTTACTTACTACCCAAGGACAAGACAAAAGACAGACTACGAACACACTTACACGGGGAATGATGATAGGGATGGCAGGTGGATGGCTGGCGGGATAGGGAGGTCCAACTGGTCCTGCAGCACGATCGGCTCGTTGGGCAGCCGCCGTTCCTTCGCGGCCCTGCTCCAAACTGCCGTCCAGGCCCCACGCTGCTGTGGCTGCAGTTTCGGTGGCTCGAGCTGCTGTAGAGGCAGTTTCGGTGGCTCAAGCTGCTGTAGATGCAGTTTTGGTGGCTCAAGCTGCTGTAGATGCAGTTTCGGTGGCTCAAGCACGCAGCTCAGCTCTGACGACCCAGCTCTTGTCTCCTCCCTCCTTGTCTCAACTCTGCCAAAGCTCATCTCTTGGACTCAACTGCTTCGGGAACGCCCCGCCGGCGGGTTATATAGGCCCCGCCCCTCAACCTTTGCGAACCTTCCCCAAACGCTCTTCCTCCGCCCTCTCAAACCAAACCCCTCGTGCTCAGTTGGTTGTTCGGGGCTGGCTCACTCCTCCCCTCTATGACGAGGTGGAGACACGCCTTTCTTCCCCAACCCTGCCTCGTGGCCAATGGCGGCAATTGGAGAAAACCGCCCAAAATGCAGTTGGCCATTGGAATGAAATGAAAGGGGCTCTACTCTTATTTCAATTGGTACAATGGAGTATTTAAGTTAATGGGAGACACAGCCTTACCCTAAGACACATAATAAGATATAAGCTATCGAACAGGGGTATTCTATGATTGGCTGACGTGGATGCTTTATGGACTAATTACCGAGACGCCCTTTTTATCTTTATACAACTCTGGAGGCAGGAGGGGCCATATCCAACAATGTTCATCACCATTTCCAATACAATACAACACAATCAAAAAAATGCAATCCTCATATCCGCAACAATATATATATATAGTGGCGGTTTTGAGTTTGTACAGTGAGTCTAATAAAGGTTAAAATTTCCCCCTCATAGTTAGTCACACAAGCAACATGTAGCCTCGCGATAGCATAGTTATTTCTTCGTATTTGTGAGCTTAGTCCTTTTCCATTGTTAGTTCTGTGTTGAGTCGAGTCAGGAGAAAACGCCCTACTTCTACCGACTTTCCAGCTTCCTGAGCCTCATGCCCCTTTGCGCTAACTTTGATTCATTTTGGGCGAATTAACACGAGGCAGGCTAGGAGAGTCGGGGCGGCGCCGAAGGCGGAGTGGCAGAAGCGCTGACGGTAAGCACGAGCCGCCAATCAGGGCTCAGAGGTGGTGGCGGTGGCGTTGCGTCACAGGGCGTGGTAAGAAGGTTCGAGAGGGTTCCAGAAGGTTCGGGGACGTACCTATATAACCCATCGTGCAAAGCCCCCGGGAGGATTCGCTGATGAGAGAGAAGGACTCGTTGAACAAAGGACCTGCCCAGGGAAAGCTCGCGTGCACTAACCAACCACGAGGATCGATGAAGAGGAGTTGTGAGCATCAGAGAACTGTGAAAGATACGCGGGCGAAGCAAGACGCGTATAAACCGAAATACATGCTTTTATAAGTGATGCTCGGTTGAGTTGGAGGCTGATCGATACACAGTGCATTAAGACGCGCAAGTGAGAACGGCTGTGTAATCGCCAGCCGCGCTGAGAGTCCCGCATTTGCCGTTCCACCTCATCGGCTGCCTTTGTTCGGGAGACACACTACGAGGTTCCTTCCATTGCCTGCTGCCATCTTCGCGGGACGTGCTGGGACCGTGGAGACCCGGACGGGGCCGTTCCTGGACGAACACGTCGACGCGTTGGCTGAACATCAACCCATCTGCAATTCCCTGTGTGAGTGTGACGGGCCCGAGTCCGGGGGATAAGATAAGACTGATTAAGTGCTGCCCTGTGTCTCTGCGTCCCCGATCATTGTACATACGTGTGGGAATAATTAAACCTGTGTTCTTCCTTTTTTACTTTCGATCGTTCCTGTGGTTTCTTCATTGGCAAAGCGTGGTACGAATAGAACCGCTCAAATCGGGTTCCACTACTAGGACTGCACGGACCACGTGGTACTCAATCCGCTCGGCGTACTCAAACCACATGTGGCTCGTGCGAGGCTTGCTTCCTCGCTTCCGTGGCAACGCAGGGAACTAGGTTCGAGCGAGAGTTGGTCCCGAAACCCTACTTTGCGTTTGCCCGGAAGGGACGTTTCAAGTCTCGGTTCCGTCAAGCCCAGAAAGAACAAGGGGATT